>NC_048573.1:32816987-33029200 GCF_013265735.2 Oncorhynchus mykiss
TACAGACGTACCCAAAATAACTCACCAGTGTAATCACTGCCAGGTGATTCTAACATGTGTTGACTCAGGGGTGTGAATACTGATGTAAATGTATTCTGTATATTTTTTTAACTATTTTATACTTTTTAGAATAATAGTGAATACATCAAAACTACGAAATTACACATATGGAATGATGTACTAACCAAAAAAGTGTAAAGCAAATTATTCAAAGTAGCTACCCTTTGCCTTGATGGTAGCTTTGCACACTCTTGGCATTCTCTCAACCAGCTTCATGAGGTAGTCACCTGGAATGCATTTCAATTAACAGGTGTGCCATCTTAAAAGTTAATTTGTGGAATTTCTTTCTTTCTTAATGCGTTTCAGCCGATCAGTTGTGTGTCACAAGGTAGGGGGTGGTACACAGACCATATCCCTATTTGGCAAGTCCATATTATGGCAAGAACAGCTCAAATTAACACAGAGAAATGACAGTCCATCATTACTTAAAGACATTAAGGTTAGTCAATACGGGAAATTTCAAGAACTCGCAAAAATCATCAAGAGCTATGATGAAACTGGCTCTCATGAGGACCGCCACGGGAAAGGAAGACCCAGGTTTACCTCTGCTGCAGAGGGTAAGTTCATTAGAGTTACCAGCCTCAGAAATTGCAGTCCAAATAAATGCTTCACAGAGTTCAAGCAACAGACACATCTCAACATAATCTGTTCAGAGGAGACTGTGTGAATGAGGCTTTCATGGTCAAATTGCTGCTAAGAAACCACTATTAAAATACACCAATAAGAAGAGACTTTCTTCCCACCATAAAGCATGGAGGAGGAGGTGTGATGGTGTGGTGGTGACACTGTCAGTGATTTATTTAGAATTCAAGGCACACTTGACCAGCATGGCTACAACAGCATTCTGCAGGGATACACCATCCCATCTGGTTAGCGCTTAGTGGGACTATCATTTGTCTTTCAGCAAGGCAATGACCTAAAACACACCTGCAGGCTGTGTAAGGGCTATTTGACCAAGGAGAGTGATGGAGTGCTGCATCAGATAACCTGGCCACAATCACCGGACCTCAACCCAATTGAGGAGGTTTGGGATGAGTTGGATCGCAGAGTAAAGGAAAATCAGCCAACAAGTGCTCAGCATATGTGAGAGCTCCTTCAAGGCTGTTGGAAAAGCATTACAGGTGAAACTGGTTAAGAGAATACTAAGAGTGTGCAAAGCTGTCGTCAATGCAAAGGGTGGCTACTAATCTAAAATCTAAAATATATTTTGATTTGTTTTTCTTGGTTACTACATGATGTGCTATTTCATATTTTTTACCTCATCACTATTATTTCACAATGTAGAAAATAGTAAAAATAAAGAAAAACTCTTGAATGAATAGGTGTGTCCTAACTTTTGACTGGTACTGTATATTTAATCAATTTTGAATTCAGGCTGTAACACAGCAAAATGTGGAATAAGACAATGGGTATGAATACTTTCTGAAGGCACTGTTATGAAGACAAGCTTGTGGGGGATTAAAAAAAAACATTTCTCTTCACAACGATACGAGGATCAGTGTTAATATGTTTGGTATATCTAATACATGCAATACATCATAAGCAAAGACACCGCAGGACTACTTGTCAGTGTCACCTATTATCCTGCACACCTGTCACCATCGTCTAGTGCACCTGCGCCTCATGACACTCACCTGGACTCCATCACCTCCTTGATTATCTTCCCTATCTATATCTGTCACTCCCCATGGCTCTTTCCTCAGATGTTATTTATTCTGTTTTCATGTCGGTGCGTTGCTTGTGTGTCATGGTAGGTTTTCTGTTTATTTATTAAAACACTCACTCCCTGAATTTGCTTCCCGACTCTCAGTGCACTCGTTACAGTCAGTGAGGAGTTTGCTGGATTTATTTTGCATTAATCGGTGGGGGTTTTACAATAAATTGATTCAGGTGAAGTCAAGACAAATTTCTTCAAATGGTCTGAGGCCGGGGTAAGCCAATGTAAGTCAAAATCCCCTAAAACAACTAATTCAGATGACAATGATTTAAAATACTCAGTACCGACAGCTTGCGCGAGTGTGGTAAATCCCTGCAACAGATACATTTGTATTGTGGCCATATGCCAAAATACACATTTATCTTTGGGACTTAGTGCTGTTTAGAGAACATGATGCCACAACAGTTGATTTCAGTCGGTCACACTTGAATATGTTGTAATCAGCAATATCAATGTCCTTATCCGGGATCGAGCAAATTCTCTGTGAGAACCAAAATATCCGGGCTTGTGTCACCCAGATATCTCGCGGGGCACAAACCTCAGAGATCAATCGGTAAACTCTGATTTACCATCCCAAGGTATCCCTGGACAACGTCTATTTGTGCCCCTACTGGATGGAAACTACAAATGTAACAGCTGTGCTCAATGCAATGGCACTTAAAAATGTAGATCCTAAAACACCCCCAAACAGGGAAACAGATCCCAATCAAAGATGTTATCACGTGCTCCACTAAGTTATTTATCTTATAACTTGTCCTTGTGGTAAAAAAATGATGTGGGTAAAACAAAGCGCAAATTAAAAGTACGTATCTCGGAGCATCGTTGCACCATTAGGTGTAAAAACTTGACTTACCCAGTTGCGGCCCACTTTTTGGAAGAAAACCACTCGATTTCGTCTCTACTTTATATTGGCATCGAACATGTCACCCTCCCTAGGAGAGGGGGTGACCTCGACAATTTATTGTTAAAACGAGAGGCTGCCTGGATCTTAATTTAAAGACCCTTGCTCCCTTTGGTCTCAACGTAGACTTTGATCTGAATGATAATTAACCACAACTGGCAATGATTACAGACACCTGTGTGTGTCTTTTGACACTATTTAAATGTAATTGTACCCTGATGAAGACAGCTTGTCTGTCGAAACGTTGGACATAAATATTTTTGCATCTGAGCTCCTCGAGTGTGCGGCACTCCTTTATATTTTTAAATGCACCCAGATATCAACATCTTTTCATTCAACTTTCTACACTGATATGTCAACAGGCTTTGATCAACTTTCGTAGTAGGTGGAGAGAATTGCCAGTCTTTTTGTCTGCACTGGGATAATCTGTCGCTGTAGAACTTGACATCAGCCCCCCCCAGCAAACCTCTTAAATAAAATGTTAAATACAACATGTTTAATACATATGTTCCATGAATTTCACTGCCTACTGCCTGTCAGACATGGACAAACAAAACACCAACTCAGAAAGCCCAAGGTACTTCTTCTGGTATAGCGTGTGTCCAAATCAGACAAACACATGTATTTAAATTTAAAGTCAGTTAAGAACAAATTCTCATTTACAATGACGGCCTAGGAACAGTAGGTTAACTGACCGACAGATTTTGACCTTGTCAGCTTGGGGATTCGACCGTTCGGTTACTGGCCCAACGCTCGAAAAACTAGGCACTAGACCGCCCTAATGCCTTTTATTTTATAATGAATGGACATAGAGGACCTGCTCCCAGATCAGCACTCCCTCTATGAGAATCCTACTTTATGAATACAGGCCCCGGAGTCCACCCACTTACTCAAGCAACATCCCTGGTCGCTTTCCACAAGACTTGACTTCAACCATATACTCTAAAGAAAGCACAATTATCACATGCTGTGTGCATCCCTTCGCTTTGACCCTGAAAATGATGCACAGGCTATAATTTACATCCTCTTTGAGCTGTGCTATGGGGCTATGATCGTAATCATTTCCCCTTCTATATACGACCCCCTGCCCCAGGGCTTGAGTTTCAGTATATCCACATTTATCAGCCAGCACTCTAGTGTTGCTTGTTCCCTACAGGTTTATTCCCCCTATGGCCTAGACACGCCAGGGTAACTGGTACAGGCTGTTATGTCACAGATACCCCCTCGTCAACAGGAAAATAGAACATGAGAGGCCTTGAGGGGGGGGGGGGGGGGGGGGCAAGAGGAGAAGGGGGGTATCAGGGGGCCAGGCCATAGGGTTTAGGAAGGGACATTTTTCATATGACTCACTTTCACAAATTACTGTTGTAATGTAAAAGCTGCAATGCACAAGTTTTACTTGCACTAATCCAACTTCAAATGGCCTGTGATGACCTTATCACAGTATGGGTAGGACTTTTGGATCAACAATGTGCCTGGATGTAGGACTGCAAGTAAAGCTATACTATATTCAACACTATATTCTTTCCTCACACTTCATTATCATCCAAGTGTCATTCCAACAAGTGCTGTACTCAACTTGGAAAACATTGACACTAAACCCCCCCTCCCCCCCTAAAATACCCAAACGCAATACCCACACCAAGAGCCACCAGCGCTCTGTTAGACATAGACTTGATGGATGTTGGGAAAATGCTGTTTTTTTCTGCAGTTCAGCTGAGCATAAAATAATGGTCCTGTATGTTAAATCAACCCAGAGCTAAAGTAATTGTCCAGCTGACACATGGGAAGTCTCCCCTCCCTGACCCCTCATCAACACTGACAGATTGGGCCGGGAGGCCTGTTGTCTCAGCCTGGAAAGAGAGCGGGATTAGTGCAACAGCACCAGTGTGTTAAACCAACTGATCGATTTCCCCGCTCACACAGCTTGTGTGTATGTCAATGTACAAACTACATGCTGTATGTGATTTTCACCTAATTGTATGTCCACAAACACACCACTTCAAGAGCCATGCAACAATAAGCTGGCACTTAACGAACACCCTGCTTTTATCGTTGCCGTTGATTTGAATTCTGCGTCATTAAGACACGTGATCCCCAACTTCCAACACGTCCTTCATCACTATGGGCGATAAAGATCATCAAGGACGTCACCCAGCCGAGCCACGGCCTGTTCACCCCGCTGCCGTCCAAAAGGCGAGGTCAGTACAGGTGGATCAAAGCTGGGACCAAGAGACTGAAAAACAGCTTCTATCTCAAGGCCATCAGACTGTTAAATAGCCATCACTAGCCGGCTACCACCAGGTTACTCAACCCTGCACCTTAGAGGGTGCTGCAAAATGTACATTGACATGGAATTACTGGTCACATTCAAAATGGAACACTAGTCACTTGAATAATGTTTACATACTGCTTTACTCATTTCAGATACACTACCGTTCAAATGTTTGGGGTCACTTAGAAATGTCCTTGTTTTTGAAAGAAAAGCACTTTTTTGTCCATTAAAATAACATTAAATTGATCAGAAATACAGTGTAGACATTGTTAATGTTGTAAATGACTATTTTAGCTGGAAACAGATGGTTTTTAATTGAATATCTACAAAGTCGTACAAAGGCCCATTATCAGCAACCATCACTCCTGTTTTCCAATGGCACGTTGTGTTAGCTTTTTAAAATGATAATCTTGGATTAGCAAATTGATCATTAGAAATCCCTTTTACAATTATGTTAGCACAGCTGAAAACTGTTGTTCTGATTAAAGCAATAAAACTGTCCTTCTTTAGTTGAGTATCTGGAGCATCCGCATTTGTGGGTTCGATTACAGGCTCAAACAAAGAACTTTCTTCTGAAACTCGTCATTCTATTCTTGTTCTGAGAAATGAAGGCTATTCCATGTGAGAAAATGCCAAGAAACTGAAGCTCTTGTACAATGCTGTGTACTACTCCCTTCACAGAACAGCACAAACTGGCGCTAACCAGAACAGAAAGTTGAGTGGGAGGCCCCGGTGTACAACTGAGCAAGAGGACATTAGAGTGTCTAGTTTAAGAAACAGATGCCTCACAAGTCCTCAACTGGCAGCTTCATTAAATAGTACCCGCAAAACACCAGTCTCAACGTCAACAGTGAAGAGGTGACTCTGGGATGCTGGCCTTCAAGGCAGAGTTGCAAAGAAAAAGCCTTATCTCAGACTGGCCAATAAAAATAATGACCTTTAAACAAGGCACACCTGTTAATTTAAATTAATTCCATCTCCCACCTCATGAAGCTGGCATCGAGGCAAAGGGTGGCTAATTTGAAGAATTTCAAATATAAAATATATTTTGATTTGTTTAACACTTTTTTGGTTACTACATGATTCCATAGTTTATGTCTTCACTATTATTCTACAATGTAGAAAATAGTAAAAAAAAATATAATAAACAAAACCCTTGAATAAGTAGGTGTGTCCAAACTTTGGACTGGTACTGTATATGGGTAAGATAGTCTAGCTAGCTACATTTTCAGATGTTACATGTTTCTAATTTTGTCAGAAAGTCGTTTCATTTAAAGTTAAAGTGTACTGTTAGCTAGCTAGCAAACATTAGCTGTCTGGCTCGCTAGCTAACGTTACTTGTATGATCTTATTATTCGCATCTTAGAGCCATTTGCTTTGCTAGCTTTAAAGCCTGATGTTATCTAGCTAACATCGAACCTGGTTGGTTAACTGCCTGCAGATTCATGCAGGCTAGTAACGTCATTAGTAGGGATTATGGTTAATTGTTTAGCTAGCTAGACGTCTTAACAAAATACTCCACTATGCAAGTAACCATTTCAATAGAATGTCACTGCGACAACTGTTGATAGACGTAGCTGGTAAATTCGCACTGGCTTTCCATTCTGATTTCAGAGAACTCTCATCTGACTGTGCCAGAGCGCAAAACAACTGATGAATCTATGAATGTTCAACACCCGTTGAATATGGCCGGTGTCAGTAAATGTTGGCGAAAAGCACAAATTGTTGCCAGCAGCACAGTTGCAGTCACCAACGCTCTTGATAACATAAAAACAGCCTAACCAGCTCTGCTAGGGTGGGGAAAATGTTCCGTGAGCTGTTTTCTCATTTGTGTCTGGACAACATTAGCCAGTTAGCTTGGGTGCTTGACTGCTGTTTGGGGAGAACGCTTGGATCAACCCTTAAAGAGATGGGTGGGGCTATAGCATAAGAGGGTGTGAACAATGCTTAATGGGTGTAGACAAAAAAGAGCTCTCCAGTAGGTACCAAAACTTTCAAAGGCCATTTTCTCAAAAGTGATGTTTCAAGTTTATCAACTTTCAAATCAGATTTACTTTCCCATTGTTCCTCAAATGCAGTGTAGCTCTGTGTCTCTGATTTTATCCAATGTAAAAAACACCATTTCAAATTTTGCAACATAAGACCGAATAAAGGCGGTTGGTCACATATACAAGTACAAGGAGTAACGGTACTGAGTCAGTGTCCTGGGATACGAGATAGTTGGGGTGATTAATTGAGGTAATATGTACATGTAGGTTTGGTTAGGTGATTGATTGATTGAAGTACTATGTACACGTAGGTAGGGGTTGAAAAGCAGAAAGTCTGTGTATTCCTTGTTCAGCAGTCTTATGGCTTTGAGGTGGAAACTATTTAAGAGCCTTTTTGTCCCAGACTTGGCACTTCGGTACCGCTTGCCGTACAGTAGCAGAGTTTTATAGACTGTGACTTTGGTGGCTGGAGTCATTGCCAATTTTTCGGGCCTTCCTCTGACACCGCCTGGTTTCGAGGTCCTGCATGGCAAGGAGCTCGGCCCCAGTGATGTACTGGGTCACACACAGTACCCTCTGTTGTGCCTTGCGCTCGGATGCCATGCAGTTGCCATACCAAGTGGTGATTCAGTCAAGAAGCCCTCAATGGTGAAGCTATATAACCTTTTGATTATCTGAGGGCCCATGCCAAATCTTTTCAGCCTCCTTGTGGGGAAAGTGGCATTGTCATTGCCCTCTTCACGACTCTGTTGGTGTGTTTGGACCACGAATGGTCCTTAGTGATGTGGACACTGAGGAACTTGAAGCTCTCGACCATCTCCTACAGCCCCGTCGATGTGAATGGGGGTGTGCTCGGCCTCCATTTCCTGTAGTCCACGATCAGCCCTTAGTCTTGCTGACATTGAGGGAAAGGTTGTTGTTGTACTGCCAGGACTTTGAACTCCCTATAGGCAGTGTCATCGTTGTCGGTGAACAGGGTGTACAGGAGGGGACTAAGCGCACACCCCTGAGGGGCCACCGTGTTGAGAGTCAGCATGGCGGATGTGTTGTTGCCTGCCCTCACCACCAGGGGGTGGCCCGTCAAGAAGTCCAGGTTCCAGTTGCAGAGGGAGGTGTTCAGTCCCAGGGTTCTTAGCTTAAAAATTAGCTTTGAGGGCACTATGGTGTTGAACGCTGAGCTTTAGTCAATGAACAGCATTCTCACTTAAGTGTTACTTTTGTCCAGTGTGGATTGCAAGAGATATCTGTTGGGGCGATATGCTAATTGGAGTGGGTCCAGGATGTCTGGAATGAAGGTGTTGATGTGAGCCATGACCAGCCTTTCAAAGCATTTCATGGCTGCAGATGTGAGTGCTACAGGGCAGTAGTCATGTAGACAGGTCTAATTGAAGCATGTGGGTATTACAGACTTGGGCAGTGAGAGGTAGAACAATGTCAGTAAAATACACTTTCTAGCTGGTCAGTGCATGTTCTGAGTACGCGTCCTGGTAATCCGTACGGCCCTGCAGCCTTGTGAATGTGAACCTATTTAAAGGTCTTACTCACATCGGCTACGGAGAGTGTAATCACACAGTCGTTCAGAACAGCTGGTGCTCTCATGCATGGTTCAGTGTTGCTTGCCTCGAAACGAGCATAGAAGGCATTTAGCTCGTCTGGTAGGCTCGCGATAGTTTGCAAGCCGTGCCATATCCGACGAGCATCTCAGACGGTGTGGTAGGATTCCATTTTAGACCCGTATTGACGCTTTGTTTGATGATTTGTGTCCCGCTCCTTGAAAGGAGTTGCCTGTAATCCATACTTTCTGGTTAGGATATGTTTGTGGTGACTACATCGCCAATGCACTTTTACTGAAGCTGGTGACTGATGTGGGAAACTTCTCAATGCCATCGGATGAATCCCGGGAACATGTTCCAATCTGTGCTAGTGAAACAGTCTTGTAGCTTAGCGTCCACTTCATTGGACCAGTTCCATATTGAGCGCATCACTGGTACTTCCCGTTTGAGTTTTTGCTTGTAACCAGTAATTAACAGGATGGAGTTATGGTTAGATTTGCCAAATGGAGGGTGAGGGAGAGCTTTGTATGCATCCATGCATTTAGAATAGAGGTGATCTAGAGTTTTTCTCTAGTTGCACAGGAGATGTGCTGGCGGAAATGAGGTAAAACAGATTTCAGTTTCCCTGCATTAAAATCGTTGGCCACTAGGAGCGTCACATCTGGGTGAACATTTTCTTGTTTGCTTATGGCCTTATACAGCTTGTTGAGTGTGGTCTTAGCTTTGCTACGTCTTTGGTTTTAAATGATGTTCTAAATTGTTTGGATAAAAGGAAACATTGTGCAGAACCTTTTATTGACCTGTCAAAAGCCTTTGACACAGTGGATCACTCATTACTTTTTCAGAGGATTTAATCAATTGGCCTGGAACAGACTGTGTGTAGCTGGTTTGAAAGTTATTTAAAGGACAGAAGACAGTGTTCAATCGAGTTTTCTGGACATGATTTACCTTTATTTCAACAGGGAAGTCATATTTAGACTAAAGTCTCTTTTGTAAATGAGCCCTGCACAAAACACATACTAACAGATCAAAAGCTTTATCCACATTTTGTTGTAGTACAGTCTGAATTTAAAATGGATGAAATACCCCATAATGTCAAAGGGGAGTGATGTTTTTAAAAATGTTTACAAATTAATAAAAAATGTAAAGCTAAAATGTCTTGAGTCAATAAGTATTCAACCCCTTTGCTATGGCAAGGCTAAATAAGTTAAGGAGTAAAAATGTGCTTAACAAGATGCGTAATAAGTTGCATGGACTCACACATTTATGAAAATGCTTATTCCAGTTACTAATAAGCATGCACCCATTAAGAAAATTACTATAAAATGGTTAAATCCCCATGCATTGATGAGGAATTGAAGAATTGTATGTTTGAGAGGGAGGAGGCAAAATGAATGGCAACACAACCGATTGGCAAATTGAGAAATCACGTGACTAAACTGAATAAAAAGAAGAAGAAAATACACTATGAAACAAAGATAAATGACTTTAAGATTAATAGCAAAATGATTTGGAGCACCTTGAATTACATTTTGGGGAAAAAAGGCAAACTCAGCTCTCAAAGCGGACTGATATGATTTTTTTTAATTGGCAAGATGAGCAACCTTACGCATGACATGCCAGCAACAAACACTGACACTACACATTCAAGTATATCTGACCAAATTATGAAAGACCAGCACTGTACTTTTGAATTTTGTAAAGTGTGTGTGGAAGAACAATGACGAGCCAACTTGGATGGAAAATGACTGAGGATAATATTGAATATTGCCACTCTTTATATTACATTTTTATATAAGGGATCCAACAAGGTTCTATATTTGGTCCATTAATGTTCACTCTCTACATAAACAATATCGGTGATGAGATAAGAAAGTGTCAAATTAATTTATATGCTGATGACACTGTCATGTACTCTATCGCTTCAACGGCTGACCAAGCATTATCACTATTGGAGACAGATTTTAAGATATTACAAGGGTCTTTTATCCAGCTGTTTTAAATGTAAAGAAAACACATTTTATGTTTTTTAATAGGTTCAAAAAGTTGGTTGAAAATACACTTGCACTTATGAGCTTAGATGGTTCTCGAATTAATCAGGTCTCTGCATATTAATACTTAGGGATATGATTGGATGATGAACTGTCTTTTAAAATGCATATTGACGAACTTTGTAAAGGGCTAAAAATCAAGCTAGGCTTCCTCTATATAAACATGGAGTCACCATTGAGACTCCCTGTCTCTTTCACAGGGGAGACCTGCATATACAATTCATAGGACAAAATCAATCAGATACAATTTAAAATACAGCAAAACACAAAGAAAGCCAGTAAGTAAGAAGGTAAATATTAGGGCTGAAAATATTTACCTGTCAAAGTGCAAAAATAAAAGATTGTGACATTTCAGATCTGTGCATTCAGTGAAGACATCAACACTATGAAATAATGCAAATGGGATCATGTAGTAACAAAAAAAAGTATTCACCCTTCGCCTTGACAGCTTTGCACACTTGTTATTCACCTGGAAAGCAATTTCAATTAACAGTTGTGCCTTGTTGGAAGTTCTTTCCTTAAAACCTCTTGGTGTTAGGGGGCAGTATTTTAATTTTTGGAAAAAAATACGTTCCCGTTTTAAACAGGATATTTTGTCAGGAAAAGATGCTAGAATATGCATATAATTGACATCTTTGGATAGAAAACACTTGAACGTTTCCAAAACTGTAAAGATATTGTCTGTGAGTATAACAGAACTGATGTTGCAGGCGAAAGCCTGAGAAAAATCCAATCCGGAAGTGCCCCAGGTTTTGAAAGCGCTGCGTTCCAATGACTCCCTATTCAGCTGTGAATGTACCATCAACGAGCTTACGCTTTCTACGTATTACCCAATGTGTCTACAGCATTGTGACGTAGTTTTACGCATTTCTGTTGAAGAATAGTCCTAGGCGGCAACATTGCGTAAGTGGTCACATGGTGGCTCTGAGAGAGATTCTCGCATAAAATACAGAGGTAGCCATTACTCCAATCGGTCCTAGTGAAAAACAAATTGTCCCGACGGATATATTATCAGATAGATATTAGAAAAACACCTTGAGGATGGATTCTAAACAACGTTTGCCATGTTTCTGTCGATACTATGGAGCTAATTTGGAATATTTTTCGGAGTTGTGGTGACCACAATTTCCGGGCGATTTCTCAGCCAAAAGTGAAGAACAACCGGAGCTATTTCGCCTACAAAAATAATATTTTGGGAAAAAAATTAACTTTGGTTGTCTACCTGGGAGTCTCGTGAGTGAAAACATCCGAAGTTCATCAAAGGTAAACGATTTAATTTGATTGCTTTTCTGATTTCCGTGACAAGGTTGCCTGCTGCTAGCAAGGCATAATGCTATGCTAGGCTATGATAAACATACACAAATGCTTGTCTGGCGTTGGCTGTAAAGCATATTTTGAAAATATGAGATGACAGGGTGATTAACAAAAGGCTAAGCTGTGTTCCAATATATTTCACTTGTGATTTTCATGAATAAGAATATTTTCTAGGAAGATTTATGTCCGTTGCGTTATGCTAATTAGTGTCAAATGATGACAACGGTCCCGTTCACATTATGGTGTGTCACTACAGGTTAAGAGGCTCCTCTGTCCTCCACTCGTTACCTGTATTAATGGCAACTGTTTGAACTTGTTATCAGTATAAAAGACACCTGTCCACAACCTCAAACAGTCACACTCCAAACTCCACTATGGCCAAGACCAAAGAGCTGTCAAAGGACACCAGAAACAAAATTGTAGACCTGCACCAGGCTGGGAAGACTGAATCTGCAATAGGTAAGCAGCTTGGTTTGAAGAAATCAACTGTGGGAGCAATTGAAGATGAAACGTGGCTGGGTCTTTCAGCATGACAATGATCCCAAACACACTGCCCGGGCAACGAAGGAGTGGCTTCGTAAGAGGCATTTCAAGGTCCTGGAGTGGCCTAGCCAGTCTCCAGATCTCAACCCCATAGAAAATCTTTGAAAGGAAGTTGATAGTCCGTGTTGCCCAGCAACAGCCCCAAAACATCACTGCTCTAGAGGAGATCTGCATGGAGGAATGGGCCAAAATACCAGAAACAGTGTGTGAAAATCTTGTGAAGACTTACAGAAAACGTTTGACCTCTGTCATTGCCAACAAAGGGTACATAACAGTATTGAGAAACTTTTGTTATTGACTAAATGCTTATTTTCCACCATAATTTGCAAATAAATTAATTAAAAATCCTACAATGTGATTTTCTGGATTTTTTTTCTCATTTTGTCTGTCATAGTTGAAGTGTACTTATGATGAAAATTACAGGCCTCATCTTTTTAAGTGGGAGAACATGCACAATTGGTGGCTGACTAAATACTTTTTGGCCCCACTGTAGCTGTAATGTACCCTTACTGCTATCACTAATTGGTGGCGTGTTCCACTAAGACGGCAAGGTATGATGGCCGGGATTTCTAATCTCCCTCAGGGCAAGGTTTTTATTTGAAGAAAAACGTGACAAAGTAGATGATTATAAAAATTGATATACAACTTTGTACATAAGTATAGCCTAAACATCTATGTAATATTGCTTATAGTAGCAACAATTATTTTTGTAGGCTACCGGTGATTTTGTGATGTCTCTAAGTTTTGTTATTTTGCTGTGTAATTTCACTGGATATATTATATTCAGTATTAAGCCTAAAATTGAGATAATGAAATATGGACTAAAATACTTAGTCTTTTAACTTAGGCTACACGTCTTGAGCCTGTCTGTCTTCATTGTTTTGTTGCGTAATTACGCACCTGGCCTCTCCGCTGCCTCGGCTATTCCTCTTAAATCTTGTATTCTCTTCTTCTTGTTGGTGTCCTTTTAGTAGTGGTTTCTTTGCAACAATTCGACCCTGAAGGCTTGATTCACGCAGTGTCCTCTGAACTGTTGACTTAATCTCTGAAGCATTTATTTGGGCTGCAGTCTGAGGTGCAGTTAACTCTAATGAACTTATCCTCTGCAGCAGAGGTAACTCTGGGTCTTCCTTTCCTGTGGCGGTCCTCATGACAGCCAGTTTCAACATTCAAAGTTCTTGAAAAGTTCCGCATTGGAGCCTACTGGACTGTCGTTTCTCTTTGCTTATTTGAGCTTTTCTTGCCATAAAATGGACTTGGTATTTTACTAAATAGGGATATCTTCTGTATACCAACCCTACCTTGTCACAACACAACTGATTGGCTCAAACACATGAAAGAAGAAGTTACAGGTCTGTGAGAGCCAGAAATCTTGCTTGTTTGTAGGTGACCAAATACGTATTTTCCACCATAATTTGCAAATAAATTCATTAAAAATCCTACAATGTGATTTTCTGGTTTTGTCTGTCATAGTAGAAGTGTACCTATGATGAAAATTACAGGCCTCTCTCATCTTTTTAAGTGGGAGAACTTGCACAATTGGTGGCTGACTAAATACTTTTTTACCCCACTGTATATTGTGTCTACCAACGCCCTTGGTTTAATGTACATTTTCTGAAGCATTATGACAACTCAGCGACACAATGGTAGGAATTAACCGAGCTGGGCTTGAGTCATTGATAAGTCATTGTCTCAACCTGCTAATCCTGCTAAAGCATTCAATGCCAGGATTCAGAGAGGGCAAAGGGTCAGATATGATGGGTATTTTATTAGTGTCTAGTAGAGAATCAATCAGCTCTTTAAAATAATGTTTCAACTGTTCAGAGCTGCCCTTCAGAATGTCATTAAACCCACATGGACTACAATATAATCAATTTCCATATCTTGGTGTAGAACATTCGGGAACAGCTTAGTAATATAATTTATTCAAGATAGGACATTGTTTTTGCACCACCAGGAACAGTCACATTTCTTTTCATGGAGCTGCCGAAAATCACTGCTGGCGAGAAGGATGAGGAAATCTGCCCACTTCCACACTTCGGGGAAACTTTTATAGGTGGACAAGAGGCATGATAACTTGAGCCCCGTGTAGGCCTGGTGCAGGCCTCCGACAGATGGAGAAGCATTGCTTGATCCAGAGCAGGGACGGAAAGTTGCCGACACCAACTTCGAAATCGTAGGGGAAGGAGTAGGAACAGCGGCCGGAGACAAAAGGTACCCCCAGCGAAGAAGGTGCAGGAAGATCAGGGTCCAGGGCGGCAAAACTATTCATTGTTTGTATCCGCTCCGGGCCTCTAGTTGGGAGTGTAGCCTGCTTTGCAGGAGGCCACAGTCTTCAGCTTCCATGGCTCGTGAATTGCGACCGTCGTTGATTTGCATGCTCCTCTTACTCCGCTATCAGATGGGGGAGGAGAGGCAGGAGATGGCTCCCCTGGCGAACAAACTCCGGGAAACACCGGCCAGTCGGACAGTGACAAATGACAAGATGGAGATGCATCCAACAAGTGTCCAGCCACCGGCGTAGAAAAGGTAAACATTCCATTGCGTTTTCCCCAGTTTCTTACGTAGGCTTGCGACTCGCTTGATCAAGGAAGCCACTTCATTCCTATAATCCTCGGCAAGCAAACAATTGCCGCTTTGGAACTCTGAGTGATCCAGTTTGTCCCAAAACAATGCCTAATAGATACAGCTCCTACAGCGCTGGAACCATTTATTTACTTCTCCAGACAAAGAGGGCTCCATTGCAAAACTCATCTGGTAGTAACTTCATTAGCTTGATGGCTAGCATCTTAGCTAGCTAGCTATCTAAGGTTAGCAGCTCTGTCAACCAGGCCTAATTCAACCTGTCTGTGTGGAAGGCTTTCCTCAACTTGTGGTGTCCATGCCCTGACAAATTGAGGCTGTTCTGAAAGAAAAACGTGGTGCAACTCAATATTCGGAAGGTGATCCTAATGTTTTTTTTACACTCAGTGTATACGTTTACTGTGAAATATTGAATCACCATTGGTACATTGGTTTAATCACCAAAACACAAAATAATGATATCTTCTCAATGTAGTTATTTTAATGACTAGTTAATCCAATAGCAAAAAATGCAAGATACATGTTTCAAAATTGCCTTTTGAATTTCATGTGCCTATGTACTGTAAATTACAGTACATTACACTGTTTTCACATTAGGCAATACACTTTTACTACCCATTAAAATATCTGTCATTTCACAAGGTGTGATCATTGAAGTCTTTCACAATCATTGATGCAACAAATACAAGCATTGGTCAGATGTAATTTCAACATAGGTGTACTGTAATCATATGAAATAAACAATGTTTAGCAGGCACTAGTTTTCATCAAGCATGTCTTGAGCATTTGTGACCGACCGCCTCGATTCGGTCTTATGTAGCAAAATTTGAAATTGTGTTTTTTACATTTTGTAAAAGAGGAGACTCCGAGCTAGAACATTGTATATTATACACTGCAGATGAGGAACAACAGGAAAGTAATTCTGCTTTGAGAGTTGATGAACTTTCCACCCCACTTTTGAGAAAAATGTTTGTTTGGGTGTTCCTACTGGAGAGCAATTCTTTATCAACACCCATTCAACATCGTTCACACCCTCTTAAGCCTTAGCCCCACCCATCTCTTTAAGGATTCACATGTGAGGCCGTTTATTTGTCACATGCACAGGATACCGAAGGTGTAAATGCTTACTTGATTGTAGCAATATCAAAAACAGAAAGTGTCCAGATAAAAATATTTTAGAAATATTTATAAACATCTAGCTAAGTGGATTGGTCACTATTGTTTAGACATGTACATATGTTCATGAAATAGAATAGATGGCCATAATCCCCCCCAGACACACCTGGCTAATTTGACGGGTCATGTAATAATCCGGTGAAAGTGGAGTCTTTTGTTTAGACATGCAACTAGCTAGCTAGCTAAACAATCAATCGGCATAATCACAACTCATACTACTACCGATACAAACATTGTCATAGCTGTAGTATGAATCTGCAGGTAGCCAAAGTTAACAATCTAGGTTCAATGTTAACTAGCAATGCAAATGGTTTTCTGATTCCAATAATATTACTACACAGATCATACCTGTAATGTTAGTTAGCGAGCCAGCAAGCAAACATTTGCTAGCTAACTAACAGTATGCTTTAACTTGCAATAAAAATGATTTTCTGACAAAATAAATTTATATCTGAAAATGTAGTTAGACTTATACCCACATACATGGATGAACGCTTCACGGCAGACTGGAACCATTTAAGTCTGTTTTGTTTGTAGCTACATCTTGTTTGGGCATCGTTGTGTCAAGTCACTCCAGTTCACACTGACTGTGGTGTGTGCAGAAAGTTGCCCATCCCTTTTTCTCCAACTGATCTGTCGATAGCGCTTGCTTAATTTAGGGCTTCAATGTTGTTGAGAAAAGTAGCAAAACTTTTGTAGTTCTCGATGCCTAATGTTATATCTTTCAAAAATGGTATAAAGGACTGTCAACACATACTGAACAGCTCACATTATATACAGAAGCATGCTACATGGCAGATCAATCCAAACTCATCTCCCGGCATGTCAAGCCATCCATTATCTCAGCCAATCATGGCTAGCGGGAAGGTTCCTTGCTTTTTCCTTGGCTAAACCAACCAGTCTCGTAATTTAACAATTGTATTCATATTTATGGATGGAATACAAGTGTGTTAATTCTTGATACTACCCACCCCGCATGCGGGTGCGTAATCATAGCCTCAAACGAATTAGCATAACACTGTGGCCATATATATCCCTAGAAAATGTTACTATTCATGAAAATCACAAATTAAATATATTGAGACACAGCTTAGCCTTTTGTTAATCACACTGTCATCTCAGATTTTCAAAATATGCTTTACAGCCAACGCTAGACAAGCATTTGTGTAAGTTTATCATGGCATAATGCTATGCTAGGCTCTGCTAACAGCAGGCAACATTTTCACGAAAATCAGAAAAGCAATCAAATTAAATCATTTAGATTTGAAGAACTTCGGATGTTTTCACTCAGGAGACTCCCAGTTAGATAGCAAATGTTCCTTTTTTCCAAAAATAATATTTTTGTAGGCGAAATAGCTCCGTTTGTTCTTCACGTTTGGCTGACAAATCGACCGGAAAATGCGGTCACTACAACGCCAAACCTTTTTCCAAATTAGCACCATAATATCGACAGAAACATGGCAAACGTTGTTTAGAATCAATCCTCAAGGTGTTTTTCACATATCTATTCGATAAAATATCCACCGGGACAATTGGTTTCTCATAAGAAGCGATTGGAAAAATGGCTACTTGGGTACTTTCCGCAAGATTTTCTGCGGGAGCCATCATGTGACCACTTGCTCAATATGGTCCCTTACGGCTATTCTTCAACATAAATGCGTAAAAAGACGCCACAATGCTGTAGACACCTTGGGGAATACGTAGAAAGAGTAAACTCATTCGTAGCCCATTCACAGAGGAGTCATTGGCATGCAGGGCTTTCAAAATATTGGGCACTTCCTGGTTGGATTTTTATCTGGGTTTCGCCTGTACCATCAGTTCTGTTACACTCACAGACAATATCTTTGCAGTTTTGGAAACGTCAGAGTGTTTTCTATCCAAAGCTGTCGAGCATCTTGTCATGACAAGAACGTTTTTTTTTCCAAAAATGAAAATAAAGCCCCCTAGTTACAAAAGGTTTTAAGTAACATGAAAGTTCACATGTTCTAGAAGGTATTTCTGCCAAAAGCGCATTTTGATAAACATTTATTTTTTATGTTCAAATGCCACTCCTCTGAAGTAGTGACATGCGACATACTCCTAGTTTCCTGAAACAAGTCACATTTGGTCATATGTTCTCATCAACATCGCAGTAAATGTCCTCATTGTTCATGCACCTCGGGAAAAACCTTTTGGCATGGCGAATCCAGATTCATGTCATTGCATTCCTCATCAATGGCTTGAAGGAGGGTGGTACTCTCATGGGATGGTACTCTCAATGTATTGTATTTTACAGTGTAGTAGTGTACTTGTGTATTGTAGTGGTCCTGTACGTGGCTCGTTTCTTAAGCACGAGCAACACCAGAGTTCTAGTCACACAAATGTGTGGACTCGCTGTTGTTCATTTGGATAAAAGAGTTGGCTACGTAAATAGCATATATTACAGTACTTTATTGGCCAATACATTTTAAGTAAAGAAGTGTGACTCCCCACCCCATCAAAAACAGCCCAGCAACTTCATTTTGGATACATGTTTACTGTATAGGGGATGGATTTCTTAGATGTTTCTTGGACTTTCTGGATCATTTGGGTATTGTTATTGTATTAATATTATATTACTGCACTGTAGGAGCTAGAAACACAAGCATTTCGGCGCAGCTATTGTAACATCTGCTAATCTGTGTACGCGACCAATTGATTTGATCTTGTCAATATGATTTATTTTTATTTATTTGAAATGCAATCATAATAGTCATCATCAAAGTAGTACGCTCAAATATACAGTACCAGTCAAAAGTTTGGACACACCTACTCATTCAAGTTTTTTTCTTTATTTTTTACTATTTTCTACAATGTAGAATAATAGTGAAGACATCAAAACTATGAAAAAACACATATGTAATCATTTTAGATTTTAGATTCTTCAAAGTAGCCACCCTTTGCCTTGATGACAGCTTTGCACACACTTGGCATTCTCTTAACCAGCATCACCTGGAATGCTTTTCCAACAGTCTTGAAGGAGTTCCCACATATGCTGAGCACTTACTTGTTGGCCGCTTTTCCGTCACTCTGTGGTCCAACTCATCCCAAACCATCTGAATTGGGTTGAGGTCAGGTCATCTGATGCAGCACTCCATCACTCTCCTTCTTAGTCAAATAGCCCTTACACAGCCTGGAGGTGTGCTGGGTCATTGTCCTGTTGAAAAACAAATGATAGTCCCACTAAGCACAATCAAGATGGGATGGTGTATCGTTGCAGAATGCTGTTGTAGCCATGCTGGTTAAATGTGCCTTGAATTCTAAATAAATCACAGACAGTGTCACCAGCAACACACCCCCACACCATCACACCTCATATTCCATGCCTCAGGGTGGGAACCACACATGTGGAGATCATCCGTTCATCTACTCTGCGTCTCACAAAGACACGGCGGTAGGAACCAAAAATCTCATATTTGGACTCATCAGACCAAAGGACATTTCCACCGGTCTAATGTCCATTGCTCATATTTCTTGGCCCAGGCAAGTATCTTCTTATTATTGGTGTCCTTTAGTAGTGGTTTCTTTGTAGCAATTCGACCATGAAGGCCTGATTCACACAGTCTCTTCTGAACAGTTGATGTTGAGATGTGTCGGTTACTTGAACTCTGTGAAGCATTTATTTTGACTGCAATCTGAGGTGCAGCAGAGGGAACTTTGGGTCTTCCTTTCCTGTGGCGGTCCTCATGAGAGCCAGTTTCATCATAGAGCTTGATGGTTCTTGAAATGTTTCGCATTGACTGACCTTCATGTCTTAAAGTAATGATGGACTGTCATTTCTCTTTTTGAGCTGTTCTTGCCATAATATGGACTTGGTCTTTCACCAAATAGGGTTATATTCTGTATACCACCCATACCTTGTCACAACACAACTGATTGGCTCAAATGCAGTAAGAAGGAAAGACTTCCACAAATTAACTTTTAACAAGGCACACCTGTTAATTAAAATGCATTCCAGGTGACTACCTCATGAAGCTGGTTGAGAGAATGCCAAAGTGTGCAAAGCTGCCATCAAGGCAAAGGGTGGCTACTTTAAAGTATCTCACATTTTGATTTGATTAAAACTTTTTTGATTACTACATTATTCCGTAGTTTTGATCTATTCAATATTACTCTACAATTTAGAAAAATAGTAAAAAATTAAGAAATACCCTTGAATGAGTAGGTGTGTTGTAATTGTCACTTGAAAATGTGCCTAGACTTGAAAAACTGCCTTTTTGACCAGTTTTGAGTTTTTTACTAAGAGTTGAGAAAATGTACCACATACTTGTGAAATATGCACCAAGGTGATTGAAAAAAACTTAAGCAAGCATGAAAAAGCTTCCCTCAACTGATTTTCATCGCAAACGCCTAATATTTCCAATGTTTCTTTTCTTAGCTAAGAAAAATCAGCACAACTTAATCAATATCAAGAAATACATCAGGAGGGGAAAAAAGCTGTACAAAACAGTATTAGTGTTTAATTTGAAACAGTGGTTGGTGTGAATTTTTGACTGTTTATGAAACTTCCCCAACTGAATGTTGGTTTTATAGCCTCTTTCACCATTGAAAAAACAAATGGGTGTACATTAAACACATTTTTTCATGCTATGACTCAGCTCCAGTGGAAGGCCCTAAATGCTGTGATTGCTCTGTCAACAAATATTCCTAATTTCAGGGAATTAATGGCTCGCTGAAGGTCTGTTGGTTTTATGAGTTTGGAGAGGAAAGATAACCTTTTGTCTATTAAAACAGGGCCTTGTTCATTACAGAATGTTGCACTGTCTTTCCAGTGAGAGATGCTCACTGCCGCTGAGTAGATGTAAAAAAAACAAAACAAAACAAAAAATTATATGTATTTATTTCCGTGAGAGTAAACTGTGGGCCACAGGGCTTGGGTTACAGTATTGAGGTTCCATTGAGGTGAACTCTTGGGGTTCAAAGCAAGTGGAGGGGGGGGTAGTGTTCTGACTAGGAAAATAAACGGGAAGCTGTCTGAATGTCAACATGTCCCAACCGACGGTGAAGCGACGACACATTATTTTTGTTTCCACTCAGGAGCACCAGAGAGACACTAAGGCCATTCAGCATTCACATGAAACTCATCTGCAGAGTTGGTTAGGTCTTACAGGTTCCTCATTAAATACTGTGGGGCCATACTTGCGAACATAAGAATCAGTTTTAATTCAAAAAGTTGCTCTGGCTCAAAATGCACATCAGCAAATGAAAATCGTCAATATGCTTGCATGTAATAGAACGTTGTAGTTGGTCCCATCAGATAACCTGGCACACGTTAGCCCTATGGTAACATCACCCGATGACAGTGATTATGTCCTGGAACAAAGTTAAGCGTCAGCCAATCAAATAAAAAATTAAAACATTTCACATGCGCCAAATGCTTACTTATACAAGCCCTTAATCAACAATGCAGTTAAGAAAAATATCCCCCATACAAATGAAAAAAACATTACAAAATTACAATATCAATAAAAACAGTTTAAAAAATAATATTTTTGAAATATAGTAACAAATAATTAAGAGCAGCAGTAAAATAACAATAGAAACGCTATATGCAGGGGGTACCGGTACAGAGTCAATGTGCGGGGGCACCGGTTAGTCGAGGTAAATGAGCCTATCAAAGATCTTAAACTATAAGGGCATAGAGGTGAGACCCAAATGCAGACACAGGAGGCAGATGGTTGAGCTCCGATATTTATTACACCAAAAGAGGTAGGCAAAAGGCAGGTCGGGGACAGAGTTCATAAAACAGGTCAGAGTCCAAACAGTACCAGGGGATAGGCAGGCTCGAGGTCAGAACGGGCAGAGTGGTCAGGCAAGCGGATTCTGTATCAGGACAGGCAAGGGTCAAAACCAGGAGGGCTAGGAAAGAAAAACTGAGACTGGGAAAAATAGGAGCTAGGAGAAATGCTGGTAGACTTGGTAAAACAAGACGAACTGGCACAGAGAGACCGGAAACACAGGGATAAATACACCGGAGACTAATGGGGAAAACAGGAGACACCTGGAGGTGGGTGGAAACGATCACCAAGACAAGTGAAATAGAACAGGGAGTGACATAAACTTTATATCCACCAACCAATGGCATTTCTTGAAATAGGTCATCTTTGGCTACCAGAGGGATATTTTAAACCTACAAATTCAAGGTTGACTTCTTTTCAGTTAGCCCGTAACAAAATGTTGTGCACCAATATTGCATTGATGCTTCCTTGACTTGGCTACTGGCTACTAGTAGGCCTACAAACGTTAGACAAAATGTTCACGTTTTTGCATAAATAATAAAAGCCCACACGTTCGTGTGCTTTCACAAAAGATGTAAAACATGCACCTTTATATTTATATGTCGTAAAGAGAAGTCGAAGACACTCGTGGTCTTGTCAAATACAGTGGGGCAAAAAAAGTATTTAGTCAGCCACCAATTGTGCAAGTTCTCCCACTTAAAAGATGAGAGAGGCCTGTAATTTTCATCATAGGTACACTTCAACCTATAAACAAGAAAGATTTCTGGCTCTCAGACCTGTAACTTCTTCTTTAAGAGACTCCTCTGCCCTCCACTCATTACCTGTATTAATGGCACCTGTTTGAACTTGTTATCAGTATAAAAGACACCTGTCCACAACCTCAAACAGTCACACTCCAAACTCCACTATGGCCAAGACCAAAGAGCTGTCAAAGGACACCAGAAACAAAATTGTAGACCTGCACCAGGCTGGGAAGACTGAATCTGCAATAGGTAAGCAGCTTGGTTTGAAGAAATCAACTGTGGGAGCAATTATTAGGAAATGGAAGACATACAAGACCACTGATAATCTCCCTCGATCTGGGGCTCCACGCAAGATCTCACCCCGTGGGGTCAAAATGATCACAAGAACGGTGAGCAAAAATCCCAGAACCACACGGGGGACCTAGTGAATGACCTGCAGAGAGCTGGGACCAAAGTAACAAAGCCTACCATCAGCAAGGGCATTGACGATGAAACGTGGCTGGGTTGTTCAGCATGACAATGATCCCAAACACACCGCCCGGGCAACGAAGGAGTGGCTTCGTAAGAAGCATTTCAAGGTCCTGGAGTGGCCTAGCCAGTCTCCAGATCTCAACCCCATAGAACATCTTTGGAGGGAGTTGAAAGTCTGTGTTGCCCAGCAACAGCCCCAAAACATCACTGCTCTAGAGGAGATCTGCATGGAGGAATGGGCCAAAATACCAGCAACAGTGTGTGAAAACCTTGTGAAGACTTACATAAAATGTTTGACCTCTGTCATTGCCAACAAAGGGTATATAACAAATAAATTGAGATAAACTTTTGTTATTGACCAAATACTTATTTTCCACCATAATTTGCAAATAAATGAATCAAAAATCCTACAATGCGATTTTCTGGATTTTTTTTCTCATTTTGTCTGTCATAGTTGAGGTGTACCTATGATGAAAATTACAGGCCTCTCATCCTTTTAAGCGGGAGAACTTGCACAATTGATGGCTGACTAAATACTTTTTAGCCCCACTGTAAGTAACCTAATTTGTGTCCCTCTAACTGCCCTGAATGCCTCTGCTGATCAGAAAGCTATTGTATGCAGTAATCATGTGCCTATGAACCAGAGTTATACTGTTAGCACTGAGGCGATGAGCCCTACAAGGAAGACCACTGTGTACAACTCACCCTGCACTAACATAAATAACATGAGCTTGTATATTTCTACTAAGCTTCCCAGTAAAGCAATGAAAACAATGAAGCATCTTAGAAAAGTGCAGAAAATAGCCCACGTTAACATCTGTAGCTTAAGAAACAAGGTTCATGAAATCAATAACTTGCTAGTAATAGATTACATTCATTCATCTCTGAAAGTCACTTAGATAATACCTGATACAGTGGTAGCAATACATGGTTATAACATCTACAGAAAATACAGAAATGCCAATGGTGGAGGTGTTGCTGTTTTATATTCAAAACTGCATTCCTGTAAAGCTTAGAGAGGATATCATGTTAAATACTGTTAAAGTAATTTGGCTACAGGTTTATCTTACTCACCTAAAGCCCATTCCTGTGGGAGGCTGCTATACCCCACCAAGTGCAAACAGTCAGTATATGGATAACGTGTGAAATACTTGGTATGTGATATCAACAGAGAGTTAGATTTTCTGGACAAATTAAATATTGAATGGTTTTCATCAAGCTGCCCACTCAAGAAAAAGCTTCAAACTGTAAGCAGTGCCTGCAACCTGGTTTAGGATATTAGTCAACCTACCAGGGTAGTTACAAACAGCACAGGAATTAAATCATCAACATGTATTGATCACATCTTTACTAATGCTGCAGAAATTTGCTTGAAAGCAGTATCCAAATCCATTAGCCATTTCTAGGAAAACCAAAGTTCCAAAGGCTGTGTATAAGAGCTCATACAATACATTTTGTAGTGATTCCTATGTTGTTGATGTAAATCATATTTGTTGGTCCCTAGTGTGTAATAAGGAGGAACCAGACGCTGCACTTGACACATTTATGAAAAAGCTTTATTCCAGTTACTAATAAGCATGCACCCATTAAGAAAAGCATTAAGAAAAGGATTGCAAAAACATTTAAATCGCTATGGATTGATGAGGAATTGAAAAATTGCATGGTTGAGAAGGATGAGGCTAAAGGAATGGCAAATAAGTCTGGCTGCACAACCGATAAAGAATGATAGTAAAAAGCTTTGGAGCACCTTAAATGAAATGTTTGTCAACAAGGCAAACTCAGCTCCATGCTTCATTGAATCACATGGCTCATTCATTACAAAACCCACTGACATTGCCAATGACTTTAATGAATTTTTGGCAAGATTAGCAAATGTATGCATGATATGCCAGCAACAAAAGCTAACACTACATATCCAAGTTTAACTGATCAAATTATGAAAGAGAAAAATTGTGATTTTGAATGAGTGAGTGTGGAACTTGGATGGAAAATTACTGAGGATAATAGCAGACGATATTTCCACTCCTATTTGCCATTTCTTCAATTTAAGCCTACTAGAAAGTGTGTGCCCTCAGGCCTGGAGAGAAGCAAACGTTATTTGAGTTTCCATGAATATCTGTCATATGGTGCCATAAGATTTAAGGAAGTAGCCTAAACAGTAGTCTATTTAGATAAATCTAGCCTCACACAGACAATGTTTCCAGTAGAAAACCCTATATTCTTCAGAAGTTGTAAATGTTTTTCTTCCATTGTCCTTGATGTTTGACATA
The DNA here is from genome assembly GCF_013265735.2 of Oncorhynchus mykiss. Classification (NCBI taxonomy): domain Eukaryota; kingdom Metazoa; phylum Chordata; class Actinopteri; order Salmoniformes; family Salmonidae; genus Oncorhynchus; species Oncorhynchus mykiss. The sequence goes on from NC_048573.1 coordinate 32,842,389, forward strand.
AACCACGTCCAGTGGGTGTTATTTTTGGCCACTCATATGTTTTAGGAACATAAGATAAGCGAGAGTTGAGATCTACTCAAAATAAACTTTTCAAATTGCCGTGGAAAATTGCAAGATTATGTTGTTACATTTGACAGTGTGTGTGTTCACTGAAAATGGGCATCAGATGGGGCGGCAGGGTAGCCTAGTGGTTAGAGAGTTGGATAAGTAACCGGAAGGTTGCAAGTTCAAATCCCCGAGCTGACAAGGTACAAATCTGTTCTGCCCCTGCAGTTAACCCACCCACTAGGCCGTCATTGAAAATAAGAATTTGTTCTTAACTGACTTGCCTAGTTAAATAAAGGTAAAAAAATCAATAAAAATGGCACTGACAGAGGAGATTTACGATGTCTTTGGGTAATAAAGCCTAAAGGGCATTCCAGATAGTAAAGGTAATGCTTTTGTGCTAAACCGTACCAGGGTGAGACGGGTTCCAGTTTGGAGTAGGAGGGGGCCAGACTTTACAATGAGAACTGTCTATGTTTTATAGATAACTTTCATACAAATCTTAACCTTTGTGAACTGTTCTTAAGATCTGTGGTTTGTCATGTAAGTTGAGAGGGGTGTATCTTGGCTATAAAAGATCTTTGTACTTTTCTGATGGTACTTTTCAATGGTTCATTAGAGATCATTGAAAGTCAAAGGCTATTGCAAAGCTTATTAAATATGTAATTTAAGTATAACTCTGACTGGTGTGTAGTTTGTAACTCTCCTCATTTGGTAAAGCAGAAAAATGCCACCACAACATACAGTATGTTCTGAAATATGTAATGGAGGTAAGCGAGAGAGATCATATTGTTACGGTGCGTGAATGAGGACCCAAAAGCGAATCAACTTAAACAGAGCTTCTTTAATTACCAAACATAGGTAGGCTCAGATGGACCGGCAGATTCCGACAGGACAGGACAAGGTTACAGCAAACATGACGACAGTCTGGTTCAGGCATGAATGACACAAACAAACAAGAATCCGACAAGGACAGGAGCAGAAACAGAGAGAGATATTGGGACCTAATCAGAGGGAAAAAAGGGAACAGGTGGGGAACGGGGTGAATGGGTAGTTAGAGGAGACAAGGGACAGCTGGGGGAAAGCGGGGGAGAAAAGGTAACCTAACACGACCAGCAGAGGGAGACAGGGTGAAGGGAAAGGACAGAGACAAGACAACATGACAGTACATGACAGTACCCCCCCACTCACCGAGCGCCTCCTGGCGCACTCGAGGAGGAAACCTGGCGGCAACGGAGGAAATCATCAATCAGCGCACGGTCCAGCACGTCCCGAGAGGGAACCCAACTCCTCTCCTCAGGACCGTACCCCTCCCAGTCAACTAGGTACTGATGACCACGGCCCCGAGGACGCATGTCCAAGATTTTACGGACCCTGTAGATAGGTGCGCCCTCGACAAGGATGGGGGGGGGGGGGGGGAAGACGAGCAGGGGCGCGAAGAACGGGCTTAACACAGGAGACATGGAAGACCGGGTGGACGCGACGAAGATATCGCGGAAGAAGAAGTCGCACTGCGACAGGATTAATGACCTGAGAGATACGGAATGGACCAATGAACCGCGGGGTCAACTTGCGAGAAGCCGTCTTAAGGGGAAGGTTCTGAGTGGAGAGCCAAACTCTCTGACCGCGACAATATCTAGGGCTCTTAGTTCTACGCTTATTAGCAGCTCTCACAGTCTGCGCCCTATAACGGCAAAGTGCAGACCTGACCCTCTTCCAGGTGCGCTCGCAACGTTGGACAAAAGCCTGAGCGGAGGGGACGCTGGACTCGGCGAACTGAGATGAGAACAACGGAGGCTGGTACCCGAGGCTACTCTGAAAAGGAGATAGCCCGGTCGCAGACGAAGGAAGCGAGTTGTGGGCGTATTCTGCCCAGGGGAGCTGTTCTGACCAAGACGCAGGGTTGCGAAAAGAAAGACTGCGTAAGATGCGACCAATAGTCTGATTGGCCCGTTCTGCTTGACCGTTAGACTGGGGGTGAAAGCCGGAAGAGAGACTGACGGAAGCCCCAATCAAACGGCAAAACTCCCTCCAAAATTGAGACGTGAATTGCGGACCTCTGTCCGAAACGACGTCTGACGGAAGGCCATGAATTCTGAAAACATTCTCGATGATGATTTGTGCCGTCTCTTTAGCAGAAGGAAGCTTAGCAAGGGGAATGAAATGAGCCGCCTTAGAGAACCTATCGACAACCGTAAGAATAACAGTCTTCCCCGCTGACGAAGGCAGTCCGGTGACAAAATCTAAGGCGATGTGAGACCACGGTCGAGAGGGAATAGGAAGCGGCCTGAGACGGCCGGCAGGAGGAGAGTTACCGGACTTAGTCTGCGCGCAGACCGAGCAAGCAGCCACGAAACGACGCGTGTCATGCTCCCGGGTGGGCCACCAGAAACGCTGGCGAATGGAAGCAAGCGTACCCCGAACGCCAGGGTGGCCGGCTAACTTGGCAGAGTGAGCCCACTGAAGAACGGCCAGACGAGTAGGAACGGGAACGAAAAGAAGGTTCCTAGGACAAGCGCGCGGCGACGGAGTTTGAGTGAGTGCTTGCTTTACCTGCCTCTCAATTCCCCAGACAGTCAACCCGACAACACGCCCCTCAGGGAGAATCCCCTCGGGGTCAGTGGAGGCTACTGAAGAACTGAAGAGACGAGACAAAGCATCAGGCTTGGTGTTCTTAGAGCCCGGACGATAAGAAATCACGAACTCGAAACGAGCGAAAAACAGCGCCCAACGCGCCTGACGCGCATTAAGTCGTTTGGCAGAACGGATGTACTCAAGGTTCCTATGGTCAGTCCAAACGACAAAAGGAACGGTCGCCCCCTCCAACCACTGTCGCCATTCGCCTAGGGCTAACCGGATGGCGAGCAGTTCGCGGTTACCCACATCATAGTTACGTTCCGACGGCGACAGGCGATGAGAAAAATACGCGCATGGGTGGACCTTGTCGTCAGAGAGGGAGCGCTGAGAAAGGATGGCTCCCACTCCCACCTCTGACGCGTCAACCTCGACAACGAACTGTCTAGAGACGTCAGGTGTAACAAGGATAGGAGCGGATGTAAAACGATTCTTGAGGAGATCAAAAGCTCCCTGGGCGGAAACGGACCACTTAAAGCACGTCTTGACAGAAGTAAGGGCTGTGAGAGGAGCTGCCACCTGACCGAAATTACGGATGAAACGACGATAGAAGTTCGCGAAGCCGAGAAAGCGCTGCAGCTCGACGCGTGACTTAGGGACGGGCCAATCAATGACAGCTTGGACCTTAGCGGGATCCATCTTAATGCCTTCAGCGGAAATAACAGAACCGAGAAATGTGACGGAGGAGGCATGAAACGTGCACTTCTCAGCCTTCACAAAAAGACAATTCTCTAAAAGGCGCTGGAGGACACGTCGAACGTGCTGAACATGAATCTGGAGTGACGGTGAAAAAATCAGGATATCGTCAAGGTAAACGAAAACAAAGATGTTCAGCATGTCTCTCAGGACATCATTGACTAATGCCTGAAAGACAGCTGGAGCGTTAGCGAGGCCGAAAGGAAGAACCCGGTATTCAAAGTGCCCTAACGGAGTGTTAAACGCCGTCTTCCACTCGTCCCCCTCCCTGATGCGCACGAGATGGTAAGCGTTACGAAGGTCCAACTTAGTGAAAAACCTGGCTCCCTGCAGGATCTCGAAGGCTGAAGACATAAGAGGAAGCGGATAACGATTCTTCACTGTTATGTCATTCAGCCCTCGATAATCTATGCAGGGGCGCAGAGACCCGTCCTTCTTCTTGACAAAAAAAAACCCCGCTCCGGCGGGAGAGGAGGAGGGGACTATGGTACCGGCGTCAAGAGCTACAGACAAATAATCCTCGAGAGCCTTACGTTCGGGAGCCGACAGAGAGTATAGTCTACCCCGGGGGGGGGGTGGTTCCCGGAAGGAGATCAATACTACAATCATACGACCGGTGTGGAGGAAGAGAGGTGGCCCTGGACCGACTGAACACCGTGCGCAGATCGTGATATTCCTCCGGCACCCCTGTCAAATCACCAGGCTCCTCCTGTGAAGAAGAGACAGAGGAAACAGGAGGGATAGCAGACATTAAACATTTCACATGACAAGAGACGTTCCAGGAGAGGATAGAATTACTAGACCAATTAATGGAAGGATTATGACAAACTAGCCAGGGATGGCCCAAAACAACAGGTGTAAAAGGTGAACGAAAAATTAAAAAAGAAATGGTTTCACTATGATTACCAGAAACAGTGAGGGTTAAAGGTAGCGTCTCACGCTGAATCCTGGGGAGAGGACTACCATCCAGGGCGAACAAGGCCGTGGGCTCCTTTAACTGTCTGAGAGGAATGTCATGTTCCCGAGCCCAGGTCTCGTCCATAAAACAGCCCTCCGCCCCAGAGTCTATTAAGGCACTGCAGGAAGCTGACGAACCGGTCCAGCGTAGATGGACCGACAAGGTAGTGCAGGATCTTGAAGGAGAGACAGGAGTAGTAGCGCTCACCAGTAGCCCTCCGCTTACTGACGAGCTCTGGCCTTTTACTGGACATGAAGTGACAAAATGACCAGCGGAACCGCAATAGAGACAGAGGCGGTTGGTGATTCTCCGTTCCCTCTCCTCAGTCGAGATGCGGATACCTCCCAGCTGCATGGGCTCAGCACCCGAGCCGGCAGAGGAAGATGGTAGTGATGCGGAGAGGGAGGCGACGGAGAGCGCGAGCTCCTTTCCACGAGCTCGGTGACGAAGATCAACCCGTCGCTCAATGCGAATAGCGAGTTCAATCAAGGAATCCACGCTGGAAGGAACCTCCCGGGAGAGAATCTCATCCTTTACCTCTGCGCGGAAACCCTCCAGAAGACGAGCGAGCAAGGCCGGCTCGTTCCAGCCACTGGAGACAGCAAGAGTGCGAAACTCAATAGAGTAGTCTGTTATGGATCGATTGCCTTGACATAGGGAAGACAGGGCCCTGGAAGCCTCCTCCCCAAAAACAGATCGATCAAAAACCCGTATCATCTCCTCCTTAAAGTCTTGATACTGGTTAGTACACTCAGCCTTTGCCTCCCAGATTGCCGTGCCCCACTCACGAGCCCGTCCAATAAGGAGAGATATGACGTAGGCGACACGAGCAGTGCTCCTGGAGTAAGTGTTGGGCTGGAGAGAAAACACAATATCACACTGGGTGAGGAACGAGCGGCATTCAGTGGGCTCCCCAGAGTAACACGGCGGGTTATTGATTCTGGGCTCCGGAGATTCGAAAGCCCTGGAAGTGGCCGGTGGATCGAGGCGGAGATGGTGAACCTGTTCTGTGAGGTTGGAGACTTGGGTGGCCAGGGTCTCAACGGCATGTCGAGCAGCAGACAATTCCTGCTTGTGTCTGCCTAGCATCGCTCCCTGGATCTCGACGGCTGAGTGGAGAGGATCCGAAGTCGCTGGGTCCATTCTTGGTCGGATTCTTCTGTTACGGTGCGTGAATGAGGACCCAAAAGCGAATCAACTTAAACAGAGCTTCTTTAATTACCAAACATAGGTAGGCTCAGATGGACCGGCAGATTCCGACAGGACAGGACAAGGTTACAGCAAACATGACGACAGTCTGGTTCAGGCATGAATGACACAAACAAACAAGAATCCGACAAGGACAGGAGCAGAAACAGAGAGAGATATTGGGACCTAATCAGAGGGAAAAAAGGGAACAGGTGGGGAACGGGGTGAATGGGTAGTTAGAGGAGACAAGGGACAGCTGGGGGAAAGCGGGGGAGAAAAGGTAACCTAACACGACCAGCAGAGGGAGACAGGGTGAAGGGAAAGGACAGAGACAAGACAACATGACAGTACATGACACATATGCACTAAAATATGAATGCTTTTTTTTGGCAGAAATGCCTTCTTGAACATAATAAACTTGCTAGCCATCTGTAAATATGAATAAAATTGTTAAATTCTAGCAATGCTACCAAATACTTATTGACTGTATGTAAACTTCTGACCCACTGGGAATGTGATGAAAGAAATAAAAGCTGAAATAAAATCACTCTACTATTATTCTGACATTTCACATTCTTAAAATAAAGTGGTGATCCTAAAACAGGGATTTTTACTAGGATTAATGTCAGAATTGTGAAAAGCTAAGGTCTATGTAAACTTCCGACTTCAACTGTACTATTGCTAAAATAATCATTTGGTTGGGTTCATGAAGGTGTTAGCTAACACTAGATTACGATTTTGTTTTCATTTCAAATAACAAAATATAATTTTCATTTGTTTATGTTAGTGAATGAGATATGGAAAAAAAATTCAACTGTTCAAAATGTTTATTCATGGAGTGCCTTTGTTACAACTATGAAACAGAAACCATCCATGTTGGAACACGGTAACAGCTGCTTTTTATAAAGATTTTTGTTTTTCACAAAATATCCCAACTATTATCCCAAAACACGCGGCCAAATGATGAAAACAGTAGCCTAAACATCATTGGAAGCGTAATATAGCCTACACCACAATAAATCCATTATTTATTTTTAGACCGGTGTAAAGAAACATGATATGAAGAAAATGTAGTCTATTTCAGAAGAACAGAATAGCATACTCGGAGTTGTCCTTGTGTTAGGCTTTGATCTGGCTTCGCCATATGGCTGTGGGCTACACTAGTTCATTTAGCAGACAAGATTTGCTTCGAATTCCATGGCATTATTTTATAGTATGTATACATTTAGACATTTAGACAAAGCAGAATTAAAATATAAATTATATTTTATCCAAACAATTTGAGAGAGTGTGTGCACATGCGGCTATTCTGTATTGAGTGGGTTAACAAAGAAATCAAATCAAATTTGTTTAAAAAGCCCTTCTTAGATCAGCTGATATTTCAAAGTCCTGTACAGAAACCCAGCCTAAAAACCCAAACAGCAAGCAATGCAGGTGTAGAAGCACGGTGGCTAGGAAAAACTCTCTAGAAATGCCAAAACCTAGGAAGAAACCTAGAGGAACCAGGCTATGAGGGGTGGCCAGTCCTCTTCTGGCTGTGCTGGTTGGAGATTATAACAGAACATGGCCAAGATGTTCAAATGTTCATTAATGACCAGCATGGTCAAATAATAATAATAGGTACTTTATATGCTTAATCTAGAGTTATTAACATAATTTTAGTTGTTCTACAAACGTTGGGCTATGTGTTTTGATTGTTAATACATTGTAAGGCTGCATGATGCGTCAATAATGATGATTTGAAAAAAGTTGCTTGAAAGGCATGAGCTCTGCTTTGTTTTTTTTACGCAGGCTGTGCACACTTCATTCACAATTTGACAAGCACTTGATAATGCATGGAATTTCCCGGTGGCATCCCCTTTGTGTGGCCGTAATGCACCTTAAAAAAAACATGCTTTTGCGGCTAGTGGCCGTTGAGCCTTTGGCCAAGAGTGCTGCGTTGTGCCCTTCTCCCTCAGTGCTGTGTGCTCCCAAGGAACTCTCACCCACATGGCTCTCGATCACGTGATCGGGTCTTCCTCACAGGCTACAAGTGAAGACAGACACATTGGGGACACAACTGCACCTGTCCTTAACCAATTACAAGGTGCATATTGAAGATATTAGAAGAACTGTCCACATTTACTTTTCATCAGCCAATAAGATGAGTAGGCCTAACGAACAGCTAAAGCAATAGCTTATGTCAATCTACCATCCCCCATAGTACAATGGTTAACCTTTTCTGTGCAATAAATAAATATTACAACATAGTCTGGGACAGTTGTGGGATGCGATAGATCCCAAGTTAATACAATCACTAGCATAAAAAAAACTGGGATATAAGGATGAATGTTCCATTAGCGGGAAAACACCATTATCAAAAGTGACCGCAAATGTGATTTCTTTATGAAATATCTACATAGGCGTACAGAGGCCTATTATCAGCAACCATCATTCCAGTTTTGTGATTGGCTTTGATATTCACGTATTGATTGCTCCTACCGGAGCGGCATTTGTTATCAAAATGAGAAAGCCACAAAGTTAGAACAGCTATGTTATCTAGTGGAAATCACTCTGTCATTTCCTCCCTTACAAAAAAAAGATTGCAGTTAAAGTACAGTAACTAAAAAATTACTGCAGTAAAAAAAAGTGTTATTTTGGATGCTGTATTTGCAACATACTGCGGTTATACTGCACTCTGACTGCAATATTTTTTGTAAGGGCTGGTTGAAAAAAATTCTACACTGTTTGCTCAATTTCAGTTTATGTGAGAAAGCAAGCACTGAATAGTGTAGGGAATCATTGTGTCATCTTAATCACTAGTTTTAAATGTACACAACTGTTATGAGGCCCCAGCCATTTACATTTGTTGGTTGTTCTCAATAAGGTTATTTTATTCTGGCAACTCTTCCAAAGAGACTATTGGCATGGATGTGCCGTCTGATTGTAGATTTGGAGAGGAGCCGAAGATGTGTCCAAGTACTGTAATTCTCCAACTTTGGCCCATGGATTTTTCTTTGCTTCCTGAACCATCTTTTTCACTGTGCCTGGGGGAAAGATACACTTGCGTCCAATACCAGGCAAGTTTACCACCGTTTCAGTGATTTTAAACTTTTTCATTTTTCCCTAATATTGGTAAGAGGTATATATTATTACTATACACATTGCCTGATTTATGAAGGTCAACAACCGTTTGTCTATTTTTATGTGGGAGTTCTTTGCCTTTTCCATGGTGATGGGAAAACATTTTTTCTCTAAATTGCAACCATTGGTAACACTGGTTTTCAGTTCAGGAAGACTGTTTATTGATAAAGGCGCCTTTGTCTGGCACCCACAGGTGATGTCTATTTAGGAAGAGGTCCCATTCAAACCCCAGAGGATATCCAACCTTGTGAATGTCTCAAGAGATTTCTGGATCCAAATACCTTAATTTGTGCCCCATATCGTGCTCTTCCAATGGCCAGTTTATTAGGTACACCACCCCATCCAGGAAAATGGTTCGCTCCTACACAGTGAGTCACGTTGCCGTGGCTTGCTACATAATGCAGGCAGACAGGCATCGAAGCATTAAGTTACTGTACAACTGAACATTAGAATGGGCAAAATTAGTGACCTAAGCGACTTTGAAAGCGGTATGATCGTCGGTGCCAGGCGCACCAGATTCTGTATCTCAAACGGCCGACCTCCTAGACTTTTCACGCACGACAGTATCTAGAGTTTAGCGAGAATGGTGCGACAAACAAAAAAACATCCAGTCAGCGGCAGTCCTGTGGGCAAAAAAAGCTTGTTGATGAGAGGTCGAAGGAGAATGGCAATAATCATCAGGCAGGACACAACAGACAAATAACGGTGCAGGCAATACCACAGTGGTGAGCAAAACGGCATCTTGGAACGCACAGCTCGTCGGGTCCTTGTCATGGATGGGCTATTGCAGCAGAAACTCACACCCGGTTCCACTCCTATGAGCTAAAAACAATAAGAAGCGGCTCCAATGGGCATATGATAACCAACACTGGACAATTGAGGAGTGGAAAAACCATGGCCCCATTCTGCCTGGTGTCAACAGTACAGTCTGATGGCAGTGATGTAATGTGTGGAGATTGTTTTCCTAGCACACGTTAGGTCCCTTGATACCAACGTTTCTATGTCCTGAAGAATTCAGGCTGTTCTGGTGGCAAAGGGTGGTCTGACCTGGTACTAGATGTGTACCTAATAAACTGTCCACTATAGTATACATATTTAGCCTCCATTCAATGTCGCGATACCAAGTTGAGAAGCCAGCTTTCAGATGCAATTGGAATGGAGTTGTTAGCCTATAGCACTCAAAAGTTAGAGCTTAAAACTTCCTAAGATGGGCAAAATAACCGAGACACTGAACAGAGGAACTCTGCCTAGAAGGCCAGCATCCCGGAGTCACCTTTTCACTGTTGACTTTGAGACTGGTGGTTTGCTGGTACTATTTAATGAAGCTGCCAGTTGAGGACTTGTGAGGCGTCTGTTTCTCAAACTAGACACTCTAATGTACTTGTTTTCTTGCTCATTTGTGCACCGGGGCCTCCCACTCCTCTTTCTGGTCTGGTTAGAGCCCGTTTGCGCTATTCTGTACACAGCGTTGTACGAGATCTTCAGTTTCTTGGCCATCTCACATGGAATAGCCTTCATTTCTCAGAACAAGAATAGACTGACAAGTTTCAGAAGAAAGTTATTTGTTTCTGGCAACTTTGAGCCTGTAATCGAACCCACAAATGCTGATGCTCCAGATACTCAACTAGTCTAAAGAAGGACAGTTAATGATCAATTAGCCTTTTAAAATTATAAACTTGGATTAGCTAATACAACGTGCCATTGGAACACAGGAGTGATGAAATCAAATCAAATGTATTTATATAGCCCTTCGTACATCAGCTGATATCTCAAAGTGCTGTACAGAAACCCAGCCTAAAACCCCAAACAGCAAGCAACGCAGGTGTAGAAGCACGGTGGCTAGGAAAAACTTCCTAGAAAGGCCAAAAAATAGGAAGAAACCTAGAGAGGAACCAGGCTATGTGGTTGTGCCGGGTGGAGATTATAATGATCTCCATATGATGGTTGCTGATAATGGGCCTCTGTACGCCTATATAGATATTCCATTAAAAATCTGCCGTTTCCAGCTACAATAGTCATTTACAACATTAACAATGTCTACACTGTATTTCCGATCAATTTAATGTGATTTTCTTTAAAAAACAAGAAAATGTGAACCCCAAAATGTTGATGCATGCCAGAAAAGCCTCTTCACAACACTAAACAATGCATTAATTGCACTTTAACGGTGACAAACGGTACCCACAAACTGTTAGGGCCTACATAAAGCTGTCCAAACTGCAGAATCCCAACAGCAGTCCCAAGGCGCAGCGTGATAAGAATGCATTCTTCTTTATTTACACAAAGAACACTAAACTAACTAACAACACAACAAAACGAACGTGACGCTATAAGACGAGTGCTGACAGGCAACTACACATAGACAATAACCCACAAAACCAAAATGGAAAATGACAACCTAAATAGGATCCCCAATCAGAGACAACGATAAACAGCTGTCTCTGATTGGGAACCAATTCAGGCCACCAGAGACCTACATATACCTAGACATACTAAAACCTCATAGATATACAGGACAAAAACTAAACCAACCACCCGTGTCACACCCTGACCTAACCAAAATAATAAAGAAAACAAAGATGGTTCGTCGCAGGGCATAGCGGGATTTCTTATAATCTTCCGGGTTAGAGTCCCGCTCCTTGAAAGCAGGACTCGATACACTTATTGATGAAGCCAATGACAGATGTGGTGTACACAATGCCATTTGATGCTGGTCTCGGGGCACTCTTTACGGCCGCACCACAGTAATCCCGCACATAACCTTTGAATACATGTGGATTTATGAAGGCCTCTGCACCCACAAAGAGCTTTGCAAATGTTTTTTTTCTGTGTGTACAGTAAAACACTCCTGTGCACTGTCCCACCTTATTACTCTGGTTTTACCTTGTTAAAAGGACCCCTTAAAAATGGTATTTGGTAGTTTTACGTTGAAAACTCCCGTTGTTGTACCTTATCGATATTACATTTTTTATTCTTGTTTTATTTGGAATGTTCATTTTCTTGATAGTGAACATTGTTGTACTCATGGCATCATTGTGAATGAGACCCTGGTCTCAATTGGGCTCCCTGAATAAATACAAGTTTAAAAAAAAAGGCACGGCTCATTGTTCTGCAAAGTACCGAAATAGTGGAGTGAGAACGGTGCAAGTTGTAATTTTATTCGAGATAATGGCGAGAGGTCTACAAGTGGATATCAATCTCGATCGGGTTATGTTTCTTAATGTTCTGATAAATAAAACAGCTTGACCATGACCTCTTAATGGTCTCTATAGGAGTTCCTTGAAAGCAAGCTTGTTGTCCATCAGCTGTCTGTGACATTCGACACTAGACAGACACAGCCCTTACCGTCCTTCTCGTTATGTCACAAGAAGTATTGATGGTTCTAAGTATAGGTATTGATAGTAATGCACGCACTGTAAAGCACATGTTGCAATAAGGCATTGCGTGTGTGAAATACAACAAAGCATCCACCCCGACGTGGGGTAGATGCTTTAGGGGTGGGAAACTCAAGTTAGCTCATGGGTCCAGCTGGAGAGTGGGCCATGTTTTTATTTTACCTTTATTTAACTAGGCAAGTCAGTTAAGAACAAATTCTTATTTTCAATGACGGCCTAAGAACAGTGGGTTAACTGCCTGTTCAGGGGCAGAACGACAGACCTTGTCAGCTCGGTGGTTACTAGTCCAACGTTCTAATCACTAGGCTATGCTGCCACCCCATGCTTATGACGCAGAGGAAAAACAGTGTGTAGGGTGGGGACAGTGTGGGAAATTAGCCTCTCTACATGACTGTTCAACCTGGCAACCTGTCTTTGCTCACTGATCACTCCCTGACAGAAGGTAGAGCAGAAGAACCGTGCAGATGAGACAGTGGAGGACACAGAAGGACCTGCAAGTCATTACTACTGAATGCACTATCCCCTTGAGGTAGTAATTGGTAAGAGTCAGATTTTATACAACAAATATTGAGCTTAGTTGCACAAATGACTTATCTTTTGATTAAATAATCCCTTCATATAGACTAAAAAAACATGTGTACGTAATGCAAATAAACTAGCAACCAAAATAAAGAATTTCAAGCATTTCCATCAATATCTTGCACCGTGGAATTTGAGACTGAGGAAAAATACCCTAATCACCTTGCTGGTCTTTGGAGAAAATGGCATGTATGGCAGTGATGTGAGTAATGCGCTTTCAAAATCTTCAAGATTTTTGGCATACCTCTCAAAATCACAGAGGCCAGACAGCTGACATTTCCCACCTCAAAGTGGCTTTTTTTCAGACTTAAAAATGTATTTTTCCTGTCTGGTTCAGTTCCACAACTCCGCATCTCCTAAGTGGAGAAACAGTGAATAGCTTTCCGGACTGCGCTGCACTCCAAACAACAAGTTTAGACTTGTTCTCAAAGCATTCAGAAGCAGATGCTAGGTATTTTAGGGGGAGAGGAAGAAATAAATATAGCAAGAGAGAGAGAAATATTGTCACGTTCTGACCTTTATTTCCTTTGTTTTGTATTTATTTAGTATGGTCAGGGCGTGAGTTGGGTGGGCAGTCTGTTTGTTTTTCTAGGTTTTGGGTATTTCTATGTTTCGGCCTAGTATGGTTCTCAATCAGAGGCAGGTGTCAGTAGTTGTCTCTGATTGAGAAACATACTTAGGTAGCCTGGGTTTCACTGTGTGTTTGTGGGTGATTGTTCCTGTCTCTGTGTTTTGCACCAGACAGAGCTGTTTTTGGTTTTCCACGTTTATTGTTTTGTAGTGTTCGTGTTTATCTTTTTTTATTAAACATGAATCAATATAATCACGCTGCGTTTTGGTCCGCCTCTACTTCACCCCAAGAGAACCGTTACAAATATAGCCTCCCCCTTCTCACCAAGCCATGACATGCTGAAACTTTCCTGACTACCAGCGTAAAACAAGAGTCCATCCCTGTCTGACCTCTAGAGAAGCCGCTTCCCCATCAAATGCAAACCATGGTTCCTCAACCAAGACATACCTTAATGGAATTGCTTGAATGGGGACGAGTTAGTTAATTATAAATGGGAACAATTAAATAGGGAGTAAAGTGCACTGCGATTAAAGCACTTTCCTTAAAAAATGTTCACGACACAATGTAAATGGCAATTATCAACGTCAAAGGCATGATTAGTATACTAATTACTTTAAAGTTGCAGTTAGGAATGTTTCCTAGCAGGTAAGCAGTGGGAGTTACTTTTTCATATATTTACAGTAGTTGAAGTCTGCATGATAACTAAGACAGTCTCATCTAGGAGAAATTAGAGTCCAATTTCCTTGTTGTGTACATCCCAAAACCTTGACATTCAACTCTCCAAGTAATTGCTGTATTTTGTCCTGGCATCTCTCGCAGCTAAAGCATGATCTTCTCTAAGCTCAGTAATAACCTGACATCACACCATGCACCAATCAAATTGTATTGGTCACATACACATGGTTAGCAGATGTTAAGGAAAGTGTAGCGAAATGCTTGTAAATCCATCCCAATACTAAAAATGGTATTAAACTGTTACTTCTCAAGTTGGGTATGACTGAGCTGTGTTCATCTTTCACAGTTAATTAGAATGATGGGGTATTTGTGTGTTATTATTTGCACCCGCACGCCCGACTAGCATCACCACCATGGATGGTTCCGACCCAGAATATGTGGACATCTATAAGTACCTAGGTGTCTGGCTAGACTGTAAACTCTCCTTCCAGACTCATATCAACCATCTCCGATCTAAAATCAAATCTAGAGTCGGCTTTCTATTCCGTAACAAAGCCTCCTTCACTCACGCCGCCAAACTTACCCTAGTAAAACTGAATATCCTACCGATCCTCGACTTCGGCGATGTCATCTACAAAATAGCTTCAGCAAACTGGATGCAGTTTATCACAGTGCCATCCGTTTTGTTACTAAAGCACCTTATACCACCCACCACTGCGACCTGTATGCTCTAGTCGGCTGGCCCTCGCTACATATTCGTCGCCAGACCCACTGGCTCCAGGTCATCTACAAGTCCATGCTAGGTAAAGCTCCGTCTTATCTCAGTTCACTGGTCACGATGGCAACACCCACCTGTAGCACGCGCTCCAGCAGGTGTATCTCACTGATCATCCCTAAAGCCAACACTTAATTTGGCCGCCTTTCGTTCCAGTTCTCTGCTGCCTGTGACTGGAACAAATTGCAAAAATCGCTGAAGTTGGAGACTTTTATCTCCCTCACCAACTTCAAACATCTGCTATCTGAGCAGCTAACCGATCTCTGCAGCTGTACACAGTCTATCGGTAAATAGCCCACCCAATTTACCTACCTCATCCTCATACTGTTTATATTTATTTACTTTTCTGCTCTTTTGCACACCAGTATCTCTACCTGTACATGTCCATCTGATCATTTATCACTCCAGTGTTAATCTGCAAAATTGTAATTATTCGCCTACCTCCTCATGCCTGCCTTTTGCACACAATGTATATAGACTCTCTTTTTTTCTTTTTTTTCTACTGTGTTATTGACTTAATTGTTAATTAATTTTTTACTCCATGTGTAACTCTGTGTTGTCTGTTCACACTGCTATGCTTTATCTTGGCCAGGTCGCAGTTGTAAATGAGAACTTGTTCTCAACTAGCCTACCTGGTTAAATAAAGGTGCATTTAAAAAAAAAATTGAATCAACAGAATACGGCTATTGTTATCTCCGTAAGGGAACTAAATATCCAAAATCTGTCTCGGGGAATCAACTACAACCAAGGTGGAAAAATTGTTAGGTTGTTTAAGTGGAACAAAAGTAAATGAGTCTAAATCTGAAGTTAGCAGGTCATAACGATGATTAGGGGACAGAGAGAGAAAAATCTAAGGGACACCAACAAACGCTATGCCACAAGTAGAAGAGCCTGATTGATAATATGACATTTAAATGTATAGTATGTTTGAACTGTTAGATTGTAGGAATTAAGCGTTATCTGCCTTAATTCTCTATTCAATCCAACCCACATTGCAGTACTTCTGAAGGTATAAACATATACTTACTACTAGTGGACCTATTAATTGGGGCCAAATTCAAGTTTTCATAAAAATCGATAAATCGTCATTTTTGGACACCAATCATGGCCGATTACATTGCACTCCACGAGGAGACTGCGTGGCAGGCTGACTACCTGTAATGCGAATGTAGTAAGGAGCCAAGGTAAGGTGCTAGCTAGCATTAAACGTATCTTATAAAAAAAACAATCAATCTTAACATAATCACTAGTTAACCACACGTGGTTGATGATATTACTAGTTAATCTAGCTTGTCCTGCGTTGCATATAATCGATGCGGTGCCTGTTAATTTATCATTGAATCACAGCCTACATCGCCAAACGGGTGATTTAACGAGCGCATTCGTGAATAAAGCACTGTCGTTGCACCAATGTGTACCTAATCATAAACATCAACGTCTTTCTTAAAATGAATACACAAGTATATATTTTTAAACCTGCATATTTAGTTAATATGTCCTGCTAACTTGAATTTCTTTCAACTAGGGAAATTATGTCACTTATCTTGCATTCTGTGCAACAGAGTCCGTGTATATGCAGCAGTTTGGGCCGCCTGGCTCGTTTGCGAACTGTGAAGACTATTTATTCCTAACAAAGACAGCCAACTTTGCCAAACGGGGGAAAATGTAAGCACATTTGCGAAAAAAGCACAATCGTTGCACGAATGTACCTAACCATAAACATCAATACCTTTCTTAAAATCAATACACAGAAGTCTATTTTTTTAAACCTGCATATTTAGTTCAAATAAATTCATGTTAGCAGGCGATATTAAACTAAGGAAATTGTGTCACTTCTCTTGCCTTCATTGCACGCAGAGTCAGGGTATATGCAACAGTTTGGGCTGCCTGGCTCGTTGCGAACTCATTTGCCAGAATTTTAGGTAATTATGACATAACATTGAAGGTTGTGCAATGTAACAGCAATATTTAGACTTATGGATGCCACCCGTTAGATAAAATACGGAACGGTTCCGAATTTCACTGAAATAATAAACGTCTTGTTTTCGAAATGATAGTTTCCGGATTTGACCATATTAATGACCTAAGGCTTGTATTTCTGTGTGTTATTAAATTATAACTAAGTCTATGATTTGATAGAGCAGTCTGACTGAGTGGTGGTAGGCAGCAGCATGCTCGTAAGCATTAACTCAAACAGCACTTTACTGCGTTTGCCAGCAGCTCTTCACAATGCTTCAAGCATTGTGCTGTTTATGACTTCAAGCCTATCAACTCCCGAGATTAGGCTGGCATACTAAAGTACCTATTAGAACATCCAATAGTCAAAGGTATATGAAATACAAATGGTATAGAGAGAAATAGTCCTATAATAACTACAACCTAAAACTTCTTACCTGGGAATATTGAACACTTTGTATATTTCAACCAAATTGAACATGTTTCATTATTTATTTAAGACTCATTTGATTTTATTGATGTATTATATATATTAAGTTAAAATAAGTGTTAATTGTTCATTCAGTATTGTTGTAATTGTCATTATTACAAATCTTACACACATATACATATATATATATATATTTGTAATAATGACAATTACAACAATACTGAATACTGAATGAACAATGAACACTTATAAAAAAATATGCAGATTAATCAGCATCTGCTTTTTTTGTTTATTTTTTTGTTTCTCCAATAATTGGTATCGGCGTTGAAAAATCATAATCAGTCGACCTCTACTTTCTACCCGTGGTCAATAAAGAGCGGTTTAAGATACTCTAAACATAGTTGGTAGACACCTCTTGCAGGTAAATACAGTTTTCTGAATACGATGTGTGTGAGTGCAGGCAATAATAGTACAAAAAATATATATCTATATGAACTTAGCTGTGACAGTTTTGACTGAATTTTTCATTTTATTTATTTATTTCACTTTTATTTAACCAGGAAGGCTAGTTGAGAACAAGTTCTCATTTGCAACTGCGACCTGGCCAAGATAAAGCTTAGCAATTCGACACATACAACAACACACATGGAATAAACAAAACATACAGTCAATAATACAGTAGAACAAAAGAAAACTAAAAGTCTATATACAGTGAGTGCAAATGAGGTAAGTTAAGGAAATAAATAGGCCATGGTGGTGAAGTAATTACAATATAGCAATTAAACACTGGAATTGTAGATCAGCAGAAGATGAATGTGCAGGTAGAGATACTGGGGTGCAAAGGAGCAAAATATATAAATAAATACCAGTATGGGGATGAGGTAGGTAGATGGGCTGTTTACAGATAGGCTAAGTACAGGTGCAGTGATCTGTAAACTGCTCTGACAGCTGGTGCTTAAAGCTAGTGAGGGAGATGTGAGTCTCCAGCTTCAGAGATTTTTGCAATTTGTTCCAGTCATGGGCAGCAGAGAACTGGAAGGAAAGACGACCAAAGGAGGAATTGGCTTTGGGGGTGACCAGTGAGATATACCTGCTGGAGCGTGTGCTACGAGTTGGTGCTGCTATGGTGACCAGTGAGCTGAGATAAGGCAGGGTGTTACCTAGCAGAGACTTGTAGATAACCTGTAGCCAGTGGGTTTGGCGACGAGTATGAAGCGAGGGCCAACCAACGAGAGCTTACAGGTCGCAATGGTGAGAAGTGTATGGGGCTTTGGTGACAAAACGGATGGCATTGTGATAGACTGCATCCAGTTTGTTGAGTAGAGTGTTGGAGGCTATTTTATAGATGACCGAAGTCGAGGATCGGTAGAATGGTCAGTTTTACGAAGGCATGTTTGGCAGCATGAGTGAAGGATGCTTTGTTGCGATATAGGAAGCCGATTCTAGATTTAATTTTGAATTGGAGATGCTTAATGTGAGTCTGGAAGGAGAGTTAACAGTCTAATCAGACACCCAGGTATTTGTAGTTGTCCACGTATTTCAGAGCAGTCCAGAGTAGTGATGCTGGACGGGCGAGCAGGTGCGGGCAGCGATCGATTGAAAAGCATTCATTTAGTTTTACTTGCATTTAAGAGCAGTTGGAGGCCACGGAAGGAGAGTTGTATGGCATTGAAGCTCGTCTGGAGCTTAGTTAACACAGTGTCCAAGGAGGGGACAGAAGTATACAGAATGGTGTCGTCTGTGTAGAGGTGGATCAGAGAATCACCAGCAGCAAGAGCAACATCAGTGATGTATACAGAAAAGAGTCGGCCCGAGAATTGAACCCTGTGGCACACCCATAGAGACTGTCAGAGGTCAAGACAACAGGCCCTCCGATTTGACACACTGAACTCTATCAGAGAAGTAGTTGGTAAACCAGGCGAGGCAATCATTTGAGAAACAAAGGCCATCCAGTCTGCCAATAAGAATGTTGTGAATGACAGAGTTGAAAGTCTTGGCCAGGTCGATGAATATGGCTGCACAGTAATGTCTCTTATCGATGGCGGTTATGATGTCGTTTAGAACATTGAGCGTGGCTGAGGTGCACCCATGACCAGCTCTGAAACCAGATT
This sequence comes from Oncorhynchus mykiss, assembly GCF_013265735.2. NCBI lineage: Eukaryota > Metazoa > Chordata > Actinopteri > Salmoniformes > Salmonidae > Oncorhynchus > Oncorhynchus mykiss. Next base: position 32,861,525 of record NC_048573.1, read on the forward strand.
GCATAGCGGAGAAGGTATGGTGGGATTCAAAATGGTCAGTAAGCTGTTTGTTAACTTGGCTTTTGAAGACCTTAGAAAGACAGGGTAGGATAGATATAGGTCTGTAGCAGTTTGGGTCTAGAGTGTCACCCCCTTTGAAGAGGGGGATGACCTTGGCAGCTTTCCAACCTTTGGGAATCTCAGACGATACGAAAGAGAGGTTGAACAGGCTAGTAATAGGGGTTGCAACAATTTTGGCAGATCATTTTAGAAAGAGAGGGTCAAGACTGTCTAGCCCGGCTGATTTGTAGGGGTCCAGATTTTGCAGCTCTTTCAGAACATCGGCTATCTGGATTTGGGTAAAGGAGAAATGGTGGGGGCTTTGGCGGGTTGCTGTGGAGGGTGCCAGGCAGTTGATCGGGGTAGCCATGTAGAAAGCATGGCCAGCCGTAGAGAAATGCTTATTGAAATTCTCAATTATACTGGATTTATCGGTGGTGACAATGTTTCCTAGCCTCAGAGCAGTGGGCAGCTGGGAGGAGGTGCTCTTATTCTCCATGGACTTTACAGTGTCCCAGAACTTTGAGTTAGTACTACAGAATGCAAATTTCTGTTTGAAAAAGCTTGCCTTAGCTTTTCTAACTGCCTGTGGATATTTGTTCCTAACTTCCCTGAAAAGTTGCATATGTCACGGGGGCTATTCGATGCTAATGCAGAACGCCACAGGATGTTTTTGTGCTGGTCAAGGGCAGACATAGTCCTTGGTTCACGCCAGACCTATCTATTCCTAGTTCTACATTGTTTGAGAGGGGAATGCTTATTTAAGATGGTGAGGAAGGCACTTTTAAAGAATAGCCAGGCATCATCTGACATCTGTCAATGTCATTCCAGGATACCCCGTGCCAGGTCGATTAGATAGGCCTGCTCGCAGAAGTGTTTCAGGGAGCGTTTGACAGTGATGAGGGGTGGTCGTTTGGTCGCAGACCCATTACGGATGCAGGCAATGAGGCAGTGATCGCTGAGATCTTGATTGAAAGCAGAGGTTTATTTGGAGGGCGAATTAGTTAGGATAACATCTATGAGGGTGCCCGTGTTTACTGATTTGGGGTTGTACCTGGTAGGTTCATTGATAATTTGTGTGAGATTGAGGGCATCAAGCTTAGTTTGTAGGATGGCCGGGGTGTTCAGCATGTCCCAGTTTAGGTCACCTAATAGCACGAGTTCAGAAGATAGATGGGGGGCAATCAGTTCACATATAGTATTGAGGGCACAGCTGGGGGCAGAGGGAGGTCTATAGCAAGCGGCAACAGTGAGAGACTTGTTTCTGGAAAGGTGCATTTTTAGAAGTAGAAGCTCAAATTGTTTGGGTACAGACTTAGCCTGCAGAGTTCTGTATTACTTTCTATCTTTGTAGTAGATTGCAACACCGCCCCCTTTGGCAGTTCTATCTTGGTGGAAAACGTTATAGTTAGCAATGGAGATTTCAGGGGTTTTGGTGGTTTTCCTAAGCCAGGATTCAGACACGGCTAAGACATCTGGGTTGGCAGAGTGTGCTATAGCAGTGAGTAAAACAAACTTAGGGAGTAGGCTTCTAATGTTAACATGCATGAAACCAAGGCTTTTACGTTTACGGAAGTCAAGAGCACCTGGGGGGTGGGAGTGGAGCTAGGCACTGCAGGACCTGGATTAACCTCCACATCACCAGAGGAACAGAGGAGAAGTAGGATAAGGGTACGGCTAAGAACTATACGAACTGGCCATCTAGCAAGATCAGAACAGAGAGTAAAAGGAGCAGGTTTCTGGGCACGATAGCATAGATTCAAGGCATAGTGTACAGACAAAGGTAAGGTAGGATGTGAGTACATTGGAGGTAAACCTAGGCATTGAGTAATGAAGAGAGAGATATAGTCTCTAGAGATGTTTAAACCAAGTGATGTCATATGTAGGAGGTGGAACAACATGGTTGGTTAAGGCATATTGAGCAGGGCTAGAGGCTATACAGTGAAATAAGACAGTAATCACTAACCAGGACATTAATGGACAAGGCATATTGATATTAGAGAGAGGCATGTGAACCAAGTGAACATATGGGTCCAGTGAGTGGTTGGGCTGGCTGGGGACACGGCGATTCAGACAGTTAGCAGGCTAACAAGCTAACAGTTAGTAGGCCGGAGCTAATCAAGCTAGCAGCTAGTAGACCAAGGCAAGCTAGCAGTTAGCAGGGCGGGTTAGCAAGCAAGCAGTTAGCATGGGCTAGCAGTTAGTAGACCAGGGCAAGCTAGGAGTTAGCAGACCTGGTTAGCAAGCAAGCAGTTAGCAAGGGCTAGCAGTTAGCAGACCTGGGCCCCGCAGTTTAGCAGTTAGCAGACCGGGTTAGCAAGCAAGCAGATAGCAGGGGCTAGAAAGTTAGCCTTTGGGGGGGGGGGGGGCGTCGCGATGGGGGTAAGTCTGTTTTTGCCTTTTCGTGCGGTGACGTCGATAGACCAGTCGTGGAATTAGTAGGGTTCCAAGTAGCTCTAGGTAGCTAGCAGGCAAATATTGTAGCCCAGGAGTATGCTTCGGTGGTAGCACAGGAGCCCTGGCTAACTCTGGGATGGAAACGCTAGCCAGGAGTAGTCATCCGGGATTGTAGTTAGCTAGTTGTGAAGATGCAGATGAAAATGTTCAGTTTGAGGTAGGAATCCGGGGATAAAAATAACAGGTCCATTATGCTCTGGTTAGAGTTACGTTGTTCGAACTGGCGAGAGTTTCCGAGCTGGAGAGAGCTTTCCGAGCTGAAGGTTAGCTGATGACCGCTAGCAATGGTTTGCTGACTGATATCTGGTAGTTAGCTGGCTAGCTTCAGTTGAGGGATTCCAGATCCGAAGTAAATACACTGCTCAAAAAAAAATAAAGGGAACACTAAAATAACACATCCTAGATCTGAATGAATGAAATATTCTTATTAAATACTTTTTTCTTCACATAGTTGAATGTGCTGACAACAAAATCAAAGAAAAAGTATCAATGGAAATCAAATTTATCAACCCATGGAGGTCTGGATTTGGAGTCACACTCAAAATTAAAGTGGAAAACCACACTACAGGCTGATCCAACTTTGATGTAATGTCCTTATAACAAGTCAAAATGAGGCTCAGTAGTGTGTGTGGCCTCCACGTGCCTGTATGACCTCACTACAACGCCTGGGCATGCTCCTGATGAGGTGGCGGATTGTCTCCTAAGGGATCTCCTCCCAGACCTGGACTAAAGCGTCCGCCAACTCCTGGACAGTCTGTGGTGCAACGCCACGTTGGTGGATGGAGCGAGACATGATGTCCCAGATGTGCTCAATTGGATTCAGGTCTGGGGAACGGGCGGGCCAGTCCATAGCATCAATGCCTTCCTCTTGCAGGAACTGCTGACACACTCCAGCCACATGAGGTCTAGCATTGTCTTGCATTAGGAGGAACCCAGAGCCAACCGCACCAGCATATGGTCTCACAAGGGGTCGGAGGATCTCATCTCGGTACCTAATGGCAGTCAGGCTACCTCTGGCGAGCACATGGAGGGCTGTGCGGCCCCCCAAAGAAATGCCACCCCACACCATGACTGACTCACCGCCAAACCGGTCATGCTGGAGGATGTTGCAGGCAGCAGAACGTTCTCCACGGCGTCTCCAGGCTGTCACATGTGCTCAGTGTGAACCTGCTTTCATCTGTAAAGAGCATAGGGCGCCAGTGGCGAATTTGCCAATCTTGGTGTTCTCTGGCAAATGCACGGTGTTGAGCTGTAAGCACAACCCCCACCTGTGGATGTCGGGCCCTGAGCAGGTTTTGGGTAGGTTTCGGGTTTGAGCAGACACATGCACATTTGTGGCCTGCTGGAGGTCATTTTGCAGGGCTCTGGCAGTGCTCCTTCTGCTCCTCCTTGCACAAAGGCAGAGGTAGCGGTCCTGCTGCTGGGTTGTTGCCCTCCTACGGCCTCCTCCACGTCTCCTGATGTACTGGTCTGTCTCCTGGTAGCGCCTCCATGCTCTGGACACTACGTTGACAGACACAGCAAACCTTCTTGCCACAGCTCGCATTGATGTGTCATCCTGGATGAGCTGCACTACCTGAGCCACTTGTGTGGGTTGTAGACTCAGTCTCATGCTACCACTAGAGTGAAAGCACCGCCAGCATTCAAAAGTGACCAAAACATCAGCCAGGAAGCATAGGAACTTTGAATTGGTCTGTGGTTATCACCTGCAGAACCACTCCTTTATTGGGGGTGTCTTGCTAATTGCCTATAATTTCCACCTGTTGTCTATTCCATTTGCACAACAGCATGTGAAATTTATTGTCAATCAGTGTTGCTTCCTAAGTGGACAGTTTGATTTCACAGAAGTGTGATTGACTTGGAGTTGCATTGTGTTGTTTAAGTGTTCCCTTTATTTTTTTGAGCAGTGTAGATAAAAATACACCTTGTGGAACAGCGGGGACTGTGAAGCAACACATAGGCGCAGACACATTTACATTTTTTATTTTATTTCACCTTTATTTAACCAAGTAGGCAAGTTGAGAACAAGTTCTCATTTACAATTGCGACCTGGCCAAGATAAAGCAAAGCAGTTAGACACATACAACGACACAGAGTTACACATGGAGTAAAACAAACATACAGTCAATAATACAGTATAAACAAGTCTATATACGATGTGAGCAAATGAGGTGAGATAAGGGAGGTAAAGGCAAAAAAAAGGCCATGGTGGCAAAGTAAATACAATATAGCAAGTAAAACACTGGAATGGTACATTTGAAGTGGAAGAAGTAGAATTTGAAGTAGAAATAAAAATAATGGGGTGCAAAGGAGCAAAATAAATCAAATAAATAAATACAGTAGGGAAAGAGGTAGTTGTTTGGGCTAAATTATAGGTGGGCTATGTACAGGTGCAGTAATCTGTAATACATAATAAATACAATTACAAATTGTTACGTACGCCTCTTGAAGGAGGGAACTCAACACCCTGCTATATCTCAACTCCCTGTGGAGTGAAAAAGTATGTGATTGTAGGTGCGGGGAAGGACAACATAGGCTTAGAAAAATAGTTTACAGGGAATTTATTCTTCCTTAATCAAGGTAAGGTGGGGAAAAGGGGCTGGATGAAATCAAATCAAAGAAAGTAAAAGTTAGAGTCCCCTCTCCTACCTTACCTGCCTTCCCACAGCTTACCTAACCTTTAGCACCAACTGGCGCGCTAACCAAAATACATGGGTTGGTCCACCCAGGTCTTACCTAGTGTGCATAGACAAATTCAATACTACGGGTTATGTATGCCCGCAGGCCTCTTGCCTAAACACTCCCACGGTGTTCCCCTTACGCCCCTGGGAACAAATGAAACCAATACTTAGTGTTTTTGGTTTATAGAAATTGTTCACTAAGTCCTATGGCATACACATCCCTCTGCAGGAGCGGCTACAAAATACTTTCAACAACTTATACAGACCAACACAGGACATACAAAGAAGCTCTCTCCTGACAAAGGAACAGTGGCTTTTATCAAGCTGGAGAGTCGATAATTGATGAGCCAGACGAGGGCGGGGTCAGAGCTCCAATTAGTGACCAATCAGCTGCTTGAGGAATCCAGGATTCCATTTTCTGAAATACACACGCATACAAACCTACAACAACACACAGAAACTGGGGAATGTAACACGCCCACCCCAAGACAGTTTGATTGTGTGGGCTGTGCTGCAGAAGTTGTGTTTCTTTTCAGTGTGTGTAGTTTATAAAGTATTCAACTCAATCATCGGTGTAGTCGCTCTCGGTCGTGGTTGTTTTCCGTTTGGGACCGCGCCCATTATGGATCGCATGGATTAGTAGCAACATTGTTGCAAAGCTTTAACATACAAACCATCGGACAGTCGGACAGTACACCTGAAGACCACAGCTAAGATCTCCCTTGTTCTCTCTCTCTTTTTCTCTTCCCTCTATTTTTCCAATGCACTTCCCATTGACGTTCATTAGAGCTGGACTATTATTGCCCTGCCAGAAGTATTTGGGTGGACATTTTAGTTAAAAGGGAGGTTGCTTGCAAGTTATGCATTGTTATGTGAACTGTATTGAGGTGTACTAATGACATGTGGCCGAGAAGATTGTGGACATTTTTAAGGCCTTTGTTGCGTCTATGAACACCCCCCACATTCATACCCTCTGCACTCCTCCACTGGACGATAATACATATTATTGCAAATCCTCTGTTGATGACTGGGTTCTTTCTTGTATGAAGTTGCTGTTAAATTGCTCTGCCATTATTATTATTATTATTATTATTGTATGAGGTATTCTTGTTGGGGTTACCCCTGTGCTGTGATGTGGGTTTTATATGGTGTGTATTCTTTTTTTCTCTCCACTGGCTATCTGGTAAACAGGCTACACTCTAGGCAGTCTCTTCTGCTGATGTGTGTGGGTCTGGTAGTGGTACTCTCTCTATTCTACTCTTTTTCCTTTCGGCATGGTTAATACCTGCCTGGCGCCCGAACAAAATCACTCTTTACCCCTCTTTAATAAATACCGCTACACCGTGAAGACCAATACAGGCAAGGCACTGGAGCCCAAATATTCCTCAAAACTTTAAGCCTAGCAATAAAGCCAGTGTCTCTTGTTCAATGGTGGAGTACCTTGACTGGCACGAGTTGAATTTACAGGAGTTACAAATACGTAATCTCTAGCTGACACCTTTGCTAACAGGTATTGTGCCAATTTAAAACTTGTACTAGACAGTTCACAGAATTGTCAATTTAAAGAAATGTAGCCAATGTATTCATTACTACATGTTACCAACATGAATTAGATAGTTAATCCAGAGATTCTTACCTTTGCCTAGATTCGGCAGTCTTGTCCAGATCATCATGGCATTTGTAGTTCTTTATAATAGCAATATCAGCATCTAATTAGCATTTCATTTTGGAGGGTGAATACAGGCAAATATATTGATAAAAGTCACCTTGTCCTAGAGAGATTTGTGGTTCTCAAAATGTTACACCAGGATAAGCCTACACGAAACACATCCCTCATTTGTTTCTAAAATCGCATATGGGAAAAATGAATGTTGGAAAAACAATTGGAAACATTTCCCTGTTTGACCACTAGGTGTTATGGGTATTATGACTAATACTGTGGTACTCTATTGTCTGTTTGTTTATTGTATGTGATTTAAAAAAGCTTAAGCAGCCCATGCGTGCTCTGGCCACAACAAAGGGGGATGGGGATGCAAGAGGGAGGGACAAAGGGCTCTATTCAATCTGTAGCACTGAGGATCCACTATAAAGCAATGTTCCCAGGGTCGCAGAGACTGCATTTATGGTAAACTCTGCATATGTCAGCTCAACCAGAAATTACCTCTACATTTTAACACGGATCTTCCTTTTGACAATACGGATTGTAACCAGCCCAAAGTCTGAGGGGTAAAAAAGCATTACCACCACGTCTGCTCCAAAAGGAAGAGGTGGGTTAACAACCCGGTCAGCGGTAACAAAGATGTTCTATTAGATTGACAAAATAGTAAGGTGACCACTCTAACAATGGAAATACATGTTCACAAAGAGGGAAGGCAGGCGAGCGGAAGCGAGATTAGGTGGGACCATTCTAGTCAATGAGAGGGCAGATACGCGTGCGAACAATAGGCAAAACTCTCATATTTTTTATTTTGAATTTGCCGAAATGCCAACGTGTCCACTTCTATCAGTGCATTCATAACAACCTAAACATTATGAAACTTAGCAATTAACAATTAAAACATTTTGTTGACCAAATTCCACACTCATTGACCTCCATTAAAAGTGGTCAGATTTTGGGCAGACTAAAACCTCTCGCTTCACCTCTTCCTCTCTGGTGATAATGCTGATTAGCAAGAGCAGCTGACTAGGGATTTTCTGTTGTGGGCAAGATAGGGACTGGGAAGGAGAAGGAACGGGGAGAAAGAAAGTGAGGAAAAGAGGAGAGAGAAACTGATGAAGAAAGAGGGATGCAGTGAGAGAGTGCGAATCCGGATAGGCCCAACAGAGCAGCTCATTATTGACCATTTCCATTCCAGGAGCCAAACTAAATAAAAATTGATTATTTGCCAATTACATCACTGTGCTCCTTTTCACTTAATTCCTTGAGACCTGTTCCTGTCACACCATGATCTGTCTTTGTACTTGTCTCCACCCCCCTCCAGGTGTCGCCCATCTTCCCCACTGTATTTATACCGTGTTCGCTGTTTGACTGTTGCCAGTTTGTTTTGTCTGTCAAGCCTACCAGTGGTTTTCCCCTTGCTCCTGTCTTTTTCTATAGTTCCTGTTTTCTAGTTTTCCCGGTTTTGACCATTCTGCCTGCCCTGAGCCTAATGTACCTTTTGACTCTGATCTGGATTACTGACCTCTGCCTGCCCTTTGATTGCCCTGTTCTAGTAAGTAAGTAATAAGCTTTTGTTACTTCTACTTTTGTTACTTCGACACTGTCTGCATCTTCCCTAAAACGTGATAGTCCCAATGTTTTCTCCCCAAACCACTGACTCCCACAGCCTACAACATCATCCACCATTAATTTCCATTGATCTGAGGATGCCAGATGAGAACCAATCCTTCCTGTACCAAATCTTGGACCTTGGCCCAAATCACTGAGTCCCACAACCTGCACAATCATCCACCATTCAGTTCCATTGATCTGAGGATCCCAGATGAGAAAAGCATTCCTTCCTGTTCCAAATCTTAGCCCTCGGACCTGTACATTTTGAGTTAAGAGTAAGAGGTGCCCCTAATGAAAGGAACAAATGTACACTCATTTCAAATGCCTGGTGTCAGATTCCCTCTCATTTAAATTACTGAGTAAAACAATTTGACAGGTTGAATAAACCAAAAGCTTCAATGAGCTTCTGTCACTCAATGGTGTGACTCTATACATGAGGAATGCTTTACAGGTAAAATACACATTCTAATAGGCTACATGATTATGGTTGCAAAATTCTAGGGGTCTCATTTATCAATCATGCGTAGGCAAAAATGTCTAAAAACCATGCATGGGATCATTTCCACGGAAAGTGTGGTGTTTGGTGATAATAATCCATATAAAGTACAGTACTTTGTTAAATTAGTGAAAGTGAAACCATTGTTGAAATACTATAAAAGACTGAGATAATGGAAAATAAAAATATGAGATGGCTGATCTTGCTGTTTGTAGATGTGGCTTATGCTGCATTTCGCAGAGAACACATTTTGAGAGAGAGGTGGGACTTTTTCTGCAGATATCGTTTCTCAACCCCAATTTTATAGGATTTTTGCGAGGATTTAAGACCTACTTTAAAAAGGCAAACACATGCCATTCCAGTGCACACCCAAGTGCTATCCACCTTCGGGTTCTGATCGGCATCTCAAGCCTTTGATGAGCCAATGTTTTAGATGCACTCATCAGCAAAACTATCAGTAGCACAAAAAAAATGTCCATACACCATTGCACATCAGGTTGAAATCTAAAAGGGTTTATTTTCTTTGGCACCCACATCACCATAAAATCACCATCCCAAAATGATTTAACTATGTGAATAGAAAAGGCTTCCACTCTTTATGTGCAGGTTATGCAAAAGATGCTGCTGAATGCTGTGGCAAGGTAGCCAGTTGGAACACATGACTCATTCTGTAGAACAGCAATGATGGCTATAAGCCTACAGGAGGGAGCTGTTAAGGATGGTGGCTTATTGGTGAGTGTTGCCTACTCATTTGAAGTATATTTGCCATTGATAAAGCAACTTGAATTGTCCTAATGGTCCTCACTTTGTAGCTATGTTTTTATAATTTACTGGTCAAGCCACAACTGACCGAGCCAAATAAAACCTTTTGGTTGTAGCCAATCTCTGACACTAGCACCTCTATTTCAGTCTGAGCCGATGCATTTCATGGTATGGCATTGTATATTCCCCACATGCTTTAAAGGGATAATTGTATGCTATATTTGTAGATTTTCAAGTTGAACAGTACAACATTCACAGTCCTTACAACGGTGATAGTGCTGTTCTTAACACACTGTGATAGTTTGATTTTACCGTCTCCTGGTGGTAATATTAACAGGCAAGCCCTGACTAGCTAGGTTACCTGGATGTCACCGGCAAAGCTCATCTAACGTCGCGGTTGGCTCTTGTAGCCGGGACCTCTGTTTCTGATCCGAGTATAAGCGTGTCGGATTCCTAACATTTGGAGTTGGATCCGGAGATGGACAGCAAAGTCATGAAGGGTGAGACCTGTGATATGTTCACCGTTATACACAAAACTGTAAACAACTCGTTGCCTCAAAAGACAGGATAATTTATGAGAAAGGGGTCCTAAAAAAATATATGTACATTTTATTAATAATCATTTTGTCATCTTCATGTTTTGTCTGCATGATAAAATACATTTCTGAACTAGTACTTCTTACCAAATATGTGGTGATCTGGTACAAAATGTGCACGTAAGCAAGCAAGCGGAAAGGCAGCCTCACTGTGTGCCTTTCTCCCGCCCTTCAAACTCCAAACTCAATGCAAAGCATTGACATGCGCATTGCTACCTTATACTGCCAGCTAACAGGAGCCGAAAGGAAGGCAGAGAGCTTTGCTGTCACACCGTGATGTGTTTCACCTGTCTTGTGCTTGTCTCCACCCCCCACCAGGTGTCTCCTATTTTTCCCATTGTCCACTGTGTATTCGTGTTTTGCTTTTTGTGTATTGTTGTGTATGATAATGTGTATTTTAATGTGTAAGAATGTGTAGTTTAATGCATTTATTGTATTTTGATGTGTATTGTGGTGCTATACATGGCTCATCTGGAAAAGAGACCTTGGTCTTAGCATTGACTCCCTGTCAAAATAAAGATTAAAATAAACAATGACTTGAGTTGAGTGCAGGAGTGCACTAGCGGGCACCCCCTTGGCCCTCAGGATCAGGACCGGGAGAAACTGGTCCACCCAGTGATAACGGAAAACAGCAAGGCAACATTGACATTTCATTGAATATCAGTTTGGAAAATGTTATTATAAAACACAGCTGTTAATACTAACAATATATAAACAAAGATAAATAATTCAAACATGTTACACAATTAGAATTATAACTTATTAGCACAGTGTGGCCACTACTAACATAGGCAGTCATGTCCTATGTTGCAATACAAGTGATGTAAATGACAGTTTGTGCAGTTTTCAGATCATTAAGTCAACCGTTTTCAGGAACAGTGAATGGCATGGACAGAAACAGGAATAACTGGTCCAAAAATGTACTGGGACCAAACAAGCCCACCGGGCACAGATGTCAATTCAACGTCTATCCCACAATGGTTCAACAATTTTCCATTGAAAATGGAAAGAGAGCAGAAAGCCCTCATGGCTTGGGTCATCGTTTTGCAAATACTCGGCTTCATTGTCTATTTACATGCCCATCTGCACATTCCTGAACAACAACCTTTGACCTTTCAGTAGTTACGGGTTACACTTCCCACAATTACCCAATAAGTGGGCCATTGTTAACCTGATGTCAATCAGGTGAAGCCCTTTTGGGTAAGTAACTCTAAAGCTGCTGGGCTCTGACCTTGGTGACCTCCAGACAGCCCACACTGATTATTTTAACACTCTGCTCCCAGTTCTGTCCAGGCATGGACCCAGGATATGTGTATGCGTAGCCTACAGTATGCATCGGTCTGTGTTTGTGTGGGTCCCTGCTGCATTCGCAGTAATATGGAAGAGAAAATCATTGCATCCATTGCCTGATATAGGTTATCTATGCTCTTCAAAGTTGGTGTTTGGAGTATGTTATGCACAAATGATGTGTAGTGTGTCAGAACTCTGAGCAGAACTCTACTTTTCGGTGGGTACCCATAAAAAAGCAGAGCATGAAGTTTTCCTCAAATAGGTGAGAAAAATGCTGAGCAGACTAAAATGTAGGCTATCCAGGCAAGTAGTGCGTGTGGAAAATGTGCTTGACATAACCGAAGCGTAAGCATTGACCCTATTGAAATGAAACTGCTGATGCATAAAAGCATATGCTTTGGGCACAGATTTGAGATCATTTTCAGAAAGCCAGTAAAGAAGAAAAACAATTTTTTGCACCCAGAAGCTTAATGAAAAATGTAACAATTAGCAAAAAGAAACTTTCCGAGATGTTTTCTCACAACCTCTGAACAAAAATATAAATGCAACATGTAAAGTGTTAGTCCCATGTTTCATGAGCTGAAATAAAAGATTCCTGAATTTTTCCATATGGACAAAAAGATTCTCTCAAATGTCATGCACAAGTTTGTTTACCTCCCTGTTAGTGAGCATTTCTCCTATGCCAAGATAATCCATCCACCTGACAGGTGTGGCATATCAATAAGATGATTAAACAGCATGATCATTTCACATCCTATTCTACTGTTTCTTAGTCTATGCCGCTCTGACATTGCTCGGCCAATTATTTATATATTCTGAATTCTATTCCTTTACTTTAGATGTCTGTATTGTTGTGAAAATGATGCAACAGTAGATAAAATGGGGAGAAGTCTGTCCATAATATAGCGCTGCTCTGCTTTCTTAACAAGGCAGGTCCTACAGGCCCCAGTTTTGTCGCACCTGGATTACTGTCCAGTCGTGTGGTCAGGTGCCACAAATTGGCCAAGAACAGGGCAGCACGGCTGACCCTTAAATGTGCACATAGAGCTAACTTTAATAATATGCATGTCAATCGCTCCTGCCTCAAAATAGAGGAGAGATTGACTTTATCCCTACTTACATTTGTGAGAAGTATTGACATGTTGAAAGCACCGAGCTGTCTGCTAAAACTACGAGCACATAACTCAGAAACCCATGCATGCCCCATAAAACATGTCACCAGAGGTCTCTCCACAGTCCCCAAGTCCAGAACACACAGGCGCACGCATTCACGCACACATGATAACATATGCACTATACACAAAGGTACACATGGATTTTGTCTTGTACATATGTGGTAGTAGAGAAGTGGCCTGAGGGCAAACACTTAATCTGTTGTGAATTGTAATGTTTTTAATTGTATATGCCTTAACATTGATCGACCCTAGGGAGAGTTGCGGCTGCCTTGGCAGCAGCTAATGGAAGTCCTTAATAAATACAAATACCTCCATTGTTAACCTTCAGACATATAAGTTACCAGACCTGGACTCAGGGATGGCTAACCCTGGAGATCCCTTCAATCGCAACCGAGTTAGGTAAATCTGATTTTCGTTTGTTTCATGTGGAATGATCTCCAAAACTTCTTAAAGTTGGTGGTGTTGGTGCCTCTAGGGCAATTCAGGCAGATAGAGTTTGTTTCATATAATTGTGTTTTTGCTTTTTGTGCTTTGTTTTTGCTTTTCATGTATTGCATAATTGATGTGTATACAACATGTATTGTGTAATTGTTGTTTATTGGTGTGTTCATCAAGGGCTCATCTGCTAAAGAGACCGTGGTCTCAACATGACTCACTGTTTAAAAAAAGGTACAAAAAAAATAAATAATGTGTCTGGGGCTCCAGAAATGCATTTAGCTGAGACCACAAATATATCATGCCCAGAGTGAGGTGAAGGAGAACGGCATTTGTTTGAATGTTTGGATACAACTGAGATTCAGTAAAATGGAACGTTGTCATGATGTTGGATTGATGGGGAGGTTTATGACCCCCCCCCCCCCCGTTTCTCAATCTCTACTCTATAGAGTTAACTCTTGAAAAAGCCCTTTGTTAACATAGAGATTCTGGTGACATCAAAAGATGGGAAACTGAACCATATTTCGGTAATCCAACCAGTTGAAAGTATGCGTTGGGATTTAATGAATATGATGTCAGTTCAGTTGGCGTCTGAGACATGATTACTGATGATAGGACGACAAACTGTATCTTGGAAAGTCTACACAGTTCTCAGATTCACATAGAATTGTTGTGCAATTTAAATGTTTAAATGTGTAAACTATTTGTAAAGATTAAATGTAATTTAGCTTCTTAATGAGAGAACAGTTTGTCATAGAGTAAACTCTGCCAACTCAGTGGCCCCGCCCATGTGAACAGACAGTGGTTGTAAACTATGAAACACGGCCCTCTCTCCCAATCCTATATACCCCTTGACGAAAATGTAACTTTCTGTTCCGAGGACGTTAGGGCGACGGTCCTACGTTAAAAGGGCTCAGATAATAACTTGTTCCAAGGACTTGAGGACTTACCATCCCCACGTTGAAAGGACAAAGACCACCTACAGAACTAAGCCAACCTCAGCAAGAACAAAACGAAATTGGCATCGAATTTCAATGTGAAGGTGACGACCTACACGCCGGAAGGATGAATTTCGACTACACCAGCCAGAATATAGCATGAGCTTAAAGTATGGCAACTTGGTTTGAACTTTTATTCACCCTAGCAGTGATACTTCCTAGCCGCTGAGTTAGCAGCAGTCGCTGTAAACATGGGCTAGGAAAGGACGGACGACGTATCCATTCTACCACGCTCCAGTTCACCACTAGACAGTCTTCAGAGGACCAGAGATACATGCTGGACAACCCGGCCTGCCATCTACAACCAACCGATTGAAGTGCAGCTCAGAGTAAATATTTATTGCATTTTCCTTTTCTAAATGGCAGATTATTTAGAATGCATAAGATTCTGTATTTACGATAGAGTAGCTGCCTACAGCCCGATAGAGACATAGCTTGTCCCTTTGTTCCTCAGTCTTCCCGCTCTTTCATTCAAACCCAGCCCCCTTTCCTTTGTGTAACCAGCCGTCATTTAGGCTCAGTCCACCTGGGATGCTTTCTTTATAAATAATTAAACCAAATTTTGTATTGCTGATTCAACTCGTTAGCCAGGGTTCGTGAAGATAACCAAGAATGTACAACTTTCCGATGAGACTAAACAAGGTGACGATTAAATATTGACTGTGTTGATGTAAAAGATTACTAGGTGTTTAAGAGTTTATTCGGAAGATAAGATAAGAGCTCTATAAACATTATTTTGTGATGCCCTGACTTTCTAGTTAATTACATTCACCTGATTAACTTAATCCGGCATAGCCATAGACACGACAACTTGAATGTGCACTACGCTTTGGAATAATGTAGTCTTAAACTCTGACCTGGCTCCATCCCCTCTTTTCTCACTACCCCCCAAACTGCAAAGGAATATTGTTGAGACAGGGAGGCATAGTACGTTCATACTCGTGTGGTCCAACAGGTGCTGGCCATGGGGAGAGGCTAATTGAAGCTAAAGACAGTGCTCTGGTAGTACATGTACATGCAGTGGTGTAAAGTACTTAAGTAAAAAATACTACTTAAGTAGTTGTTTTGTGTAACAGGTACATTACTTTGATATTTATACTTTTGACAACTTTTACTCCAATACATTCCTAAAGAGAATAATATACCTTTTACTCCATACATTTTCCCTGACACTCGTTACATTTTGAATGCTTAGCAGGACATGAAAATGGTCCAATTCAAGCACTTAAAGAGAACATCCCTGGTCATCCCTACTGCCTCTGATCAGGCAGACGCACTAAACATAAATTCTTAGTTTGTAAATGATGTGTGAGTGTTGGAGTGGGCCCCTGGCTATCTGCAAATTAAAAAACTGTGCAGTCTGGTTAGTTTAATATAAGGAATTAGAAATGTATACTTTTACTATTGATACTTAAGTATATTTTAGCAATTACATTTACTTTTGATACTTAAGTAGATTTAAAAGCAAATACTTTAACTTTTACTTAAGTAGTATTTTACTGGGTGACTAACTTTTACTTGATTCATTTTTATGAAGGTATCTTTACTTTAACTCAATTATGACAATTAAGTTATTTTTACACCACTGGTGGCAAACCGTTCAAGATTGTGTGAGGAAAGCCGAGGCCGGCTGCTGGGACTGGCCAGACAGAGAAATGAATAGGCAGTTACAGTAGAGATGTGTTCACTGACAGATTGATGCCGTTTGGCAGTTCACAGGCCTGGTTTCTTCCAAAGATGCATAAAAAACACCCACTGACATAGCTTACACTTATGAAGGCAATGCTGATCTGTCTGCGGCAAACAGATTTTTCAAGACATGAGAACAACTGAGTCATTAATAGCACACGAGAACAAAATAGGACTAAGAACCATTTATATTTTTACGTCTCCAGCCAGATTCCCTTCTGTCTCTACCACAGGTGGTTGAACTACATGTGGTTTGAGTTTAATGTACCAAGAGTCAAACAAGCTGCACAAGAACTCACTACTGTAATGGTCCAGGTTACAAAGTGGCTCAGTGACTCATGTTTGCATCTCAATGTGAAAAAAAAACTGTCTGCATGTTCTTCACAAAGAGGGCAACAGATGAAACAGCCAGATGTCTATGTGTCAGGGGAGAAGCTCCAGGTGGTATCTGATTTTAAGTACCATGGCATCATACTTGATTCCAACCGCTCTTTTAAAAAGCAGTTAAAAGGTCATTCAAATAACCAAATTCAACCTAGCTAATTTCTGATTTATGCGAAATTGTTTGACTACAGAGTTAGCAAAACTGTACTTCAAATCTTTTCACGCCGCCAAACTTACCCTAGTAAAACTGACTATTCTACCGATCCTCGACTTCAGCGATTTCATCTACAAAATAGCTTCCAATACTTTACTCAGCAAATTGGATGCAGTCTATCACAGTGCCATCCGTTTTGTTACCAAAGCGCCTTATACCACCCACCACTACGACCTGTATGTTCTAGTCGGCTGGCCCTCGCTACATATTCGTCGACAGACCCACTGGCTCCAGGTCATCTATACGTCTATGCTAGGTAAAGCTCCACTTTATCTCAGCTCACTGGTCACGATAACACCCACCCGTAGCACGCATCTCTCACTGGTCATTCCCACAGCCAACACCTCCTTTGGCCGCCTTTCCTTCCAGTTCTCTGCTGCCAGTGACTGGAATGAGTTGCAAAAATCGCTGAAGCTGGAGGCTTACATTTCCCCCACTAACTTTAAATATCAGCTATCTGAGCAGCTAACCGATCGCTGCAGCTGTACATAGTCCATCTGTAAATAGCCCACCCAATTTACCTACCTCATCCCCATATTGTTTTTATTTACTTTGCTGCTCTTTTGCACACCAGTATCACTACATACACACCATTATCATCTGCTCATCTATCACTCCAGTGTTAATCTGCTAAATTGTAATTACTTTGCTACTATGGCCTATTTATTGCCTTACTTCGTCATGCCATTTGCACACACTGTATATAGACTTTCTTTTTTTTCTATTGTGTTATTGACTGTACGCTTGTTTATTCCATGTGTAACTCTGTTGTTGTGTCTGTCGCACTGCTTTGCTTTATCTTGGCCAGGTCACAGTTGTAAATGAGAACTTGTTCTCAACTAGCTTACCTGGTTAAATAAAGGTGAAATAAAAATAGATTTTTTGTTAAACAGAAAGCCCAAACATATGGCAGCAGATCCACAAGGTCTGCCATGACTGTATAGTTCCCTTAAGGAAAAGCACCTTTAGTAAATCCGCTTTCTCTGTGAGAGCTTCCCATGTCTGGAATACACTGCCATCAGACACACAACTGCGCCACCCATCACACTTTCTCAAAAAAACATGAAGACATGGCTAAAGGTCAATCAGATTTATGGAAAGCGGCAAAACTTATGTTCATGTTGTCTGTTGTTGTCTGTAGCCTGAGGTGTGGAAACACTGTTGCTTTTATGGATTTTGTCTGTTGCTTGTGCTATGTTGCTCTGTCTGTATGCCATGTCTTGCTTGTCCTATGTTCCTCTGCATGTGCTCACTGCTCATTGATTGTCTGTATTGTAATTGTTTTTAATAACCTGCCCAGGGACTGCGGTTGAAAATTAGCCGGCTGGCTAAAACTGGCACTTTTTTACTGAAACATTGATTAATGTCACGCGCTGACCTTAGTTATCTTTGTTTTCTTTATTATTTTGGTTAGGTCAGGTTGTGACAAGGGTGGTTTGTTTAGTTTTTGTATTGTCTAGGGGTATTTGTAAGTCTAGGTGTTTTATATGTCCATGGTTGCCTAGATTGGTTCTCAATCAGAGGCAGCTACTGTATGTATTCGTTGTCTCTGATTGGGAACCATATTTAGGTAGCCATATTCCTTGGTTATTTTGTGGGTTGAAATTCTATGTTTAGTTGCCTGTTCTGCACTAGCCATATTGCTTCACGGTTCGTTTTGTTGTTTTGTTTAGTTCTGTTCAGTGTTCTCTTACCACGCTGCGCCTTGGTCTCCTCTTTATGATGACCATGACAATTAATGTGCACTGTCCCTGTAAAAATAAAATAAACTCAAACTCGATGTGATGGCACCCAATCGAAACAGCTCCTGTTACACACTCCCCCATCTATATGAATCCCAAATGAGCTGCAGGCTCCGGGAATTATATCCGCTTCATACCCTCTGCATCATTATAAACATGTATGCTGCAAAATTAATTGAAAAGAGAAAGATGAGGTGATGGCAATTAGAGAGAGACTGCTCAAATAAACACGCTTTCTCTTTGGTAAACAAAAAACTCCAGCCACTACATATCTTATAATACACAAACGTATGCATACACTGTTAACCATGGCCGCTCCCATGAGGAGTGCATCATGTCTGATTAAACACCAAAAAATTCACTGGATGCATACCCGTCATGGTTCATTACATCGTAGAATTTGAAAACAAATTACTGGACTCACTGTACTCAAAAACAAGTTTCTCACCATGCATGCAGTGCAATAAATATAATTATTGGACTGTCTCATTGCTCAAAGATCCACAACGTTTATACTCTCTGCACTCTTTCCCTAATTGCCATTTTATCTCGAAGAAAATGTGTCTGAACATGAGACGCAGGTGGCAAGCAACATTCTCACTTTAATGGATGACCTTCCTATTTACTCAGATTGTAATCAATTAAGTTCACCAAGGTGTAACTTCCAATTACTTTTGAGGCATGTTGAGAAATAAATGCAAGCACAACAATTATCCCTCATTGAGCACCAGTCTCTACTGTTGCGCCAGAAAGATTTTAAAAATGCATTCTTCTGGAAGTGCCTTTCTGCTGACTGAAAAATAAACCCTCCACTCTTGTGTTTACCATTTCCATTTTGGAGGGTTGGAGTTTGAAGGAGTGCATTTATGGTGGAGACCCGGAGGTGGTAGGAGATTTCTTTATTTTCTTTTGTGAAGCTAATAGTGACAGAAACAAAACACTACTTGTGTGCAGGGCCTGAAATAGAAATGTGTATCTGTTCTTGTTGAGCTGCGATAAGATCATGTTTACCAGAGAGTAGGTGGGAGGAGTACATATCACACAAGGCTTGTGTGTTGAAACTAAAACAGTGAGCCTCCATAAAACACACTGATACTAATGATGGCTGCACTTGTAGTCCATGGTCAACTATTGCAGCCAACTATTTGGTTATATTTTCTGGTGTATTTTCCTATGTGTACATTGTGTGTAAGATGCAGGGCTCCCTTGCGAATGAGACCTTGCTTTCAATGGGTTGCACATCAAATACATTTTGATTGGTATAATTGTGTAACACCACACATTGCTATAATCCTGGCCGTAGGAATAGACCTATACACCAGTAGAACATATTTTACAAAAAAACTCAACTGAATAGTGACTAATAATTGTTGAGCAATTTAAAGTATAATACATTGTATTTTTTATCCCTTTATTATATTGTATCACAATGCTATGATGACAAACATACTGATAGCAGCTCTTGACTTTAGGATCAAGACTGGGGTATGTGACTGCTGGACTGATGTGAAAGATATTGATAGTCAAAAATATTTCAACTGCACTTTATGCCACAGAGGGCAGAGTCAAACCTTGCCCCTGTGGTCCATCCTCTGTGTCGGAAGCAATCGCAAACCACCCAGTCATGCCCCTGACCTACACGCGGCGGCCCAGGGCCTCTTATCAAGGGAGTACACTGTTGGAACACAAGTCCACATCATCAGAGAGGGTGAAAAGAATCAGGGACCATCCACATTCCCTTCTCACATCTGTTTGTGCATTCCATTGCTGGGAATGTCGCTGCCAACGTTTTTTTCATTTGCGGGATAGATTAATGTGAAGTGACAAGGCCCGGCAGCTCAGACATTTTCCCGTCTGCATGACTACCTCTGTCCGGCTAACTGTGTTCCTGCTAATGAGGCTGGGCAGGCCTGAAAAAAAACATTAAACGTCCAAGAATTCAAATGCTATTTAATTGCTTCCCATTAATTGCAGGACGACCCTTCGCTCACCGCATTACATTATTATATTATAAATAATACTGATCCTCTTGAGATCAATAACTGCAAGGTAGCAACCACAATGTATGATGCAGCACTGATTCTAAACAATAACGACTTTGAGAGAACATAACTACGAGCTAAATTATTGAATTACTTCTTCAGATGCTCACCCTGGCTCAGGTGGTTAATGTATCATGCTATTCAAAACATTAATTAAAAGTGTTGGGGCTGGTAGAGAAGGATATGATTAAAACCTCTTGGTGCTAGGGGGCAGTATTTTCATTTTTGGAAAAATAAAGTTCCCCTGTTAAACGGGATATTTTGTCGGGATATTTTGTCAGGAAAAGATGCTAGAAAATATGCTAGAATATGCATATAATTGACAGCTTTGGATAGAAAACACTCAAACGTTTCCAAAACTGTAAGGATATTGTCTGTGAGTATAACAGAACTGATGTTGCAGGCGAAAGCCTGAGAAAAATTCAATCCGGAAGTGCCCCAGGTTTTGAAAGCGCTGCGTTCCAATGACTCCCTATTCAGCTGTGAATGTACCATCAACCATCGCTTTCTACGTATTCCCCAAGGTGTCTACAGCATCGTGACGTAGTTTTACACATTTCTGTTGAAGAATAGTCGTAGGCGGCAACATTGCGTAAGTGGTCACATGGTGGCTTCTCGCATAAAATACAGAGGTAGCCATTACTCCAAAAGTGAAAAACGAATTGTCCTGACGGATATACTATCGAATAGATATTAGAAAAACACCTTGAGGATTGATTATAAACAACGTTTGCCATGTTGGTCGATATTATGGAGCTAATTTGGTGAACACAATTTCCGGGCGATTTCTCAGCCAAACGTGAAGAACAAACGGAGCTATTTCGCCTACAAAAATAATATTTTGGGAAAAAATTAACTTTGGCTGTCTACCTGGGAATCTCGTGAGTGAAAACATCCGAAGTTCAAAGGTAAACGATTTAATTTGATTGCTTTTCTGATTTCCGTGACAAGGTTGCCTGCTGCTAGCAAGGCATAATGCTATGCTAGACTTACACAAATGCTTACACAAATGCTTGTCTAGCGTTGGCTGTAAAGCATATTTTGAAAATCTGAGATGACAGGGTGATTAACAAAAGGCTAAGCTGTGTTCCAATATATTTCACTTGTGATTTTCATGAATAGGAATATTTTCTAGGAAGATTTATGTCTGTTGCGTTATGTTAATTCGTGTCAGGCGATGATTACGCTCCCGGTTTGAGAGTCACAAGAAGTTTTAAATGGAGAGCATGGAAGACAATGTTTGAGTTCCTTCTCCTTCAAGCTGTCAGGCATACCTACCACCTGCATGTTTGTAATGGGCAGGACAAGGGTACCACTGACACTAAGACATGACTGCCTGTGAACAGAGTGGCAATGATCAGCACGGAAACCCACCAAACAGTCAGTGGGCATCACTCGGGCACAGTTTGCCCTTTCCATTTCCTCTCATCTATTTCCTGTTGGTTTGCTCATCATTGGGGTGTTTGTTGTCATGTTTGTACAGTGCAGAGGCAGTCTCCAATATTGCAAGGCACAACAACACTCCTACAGACACAGTCTGTATTCCAGTAGTCTTAGGTAGCTTCCTTTCCCTGTCTCTTTACTGAAGTTAGTCCTTATAGACAAGGAAAAGGAACCGTGTACTGTACAGTATGTGAATCATGAGGTCCTTGCAGATCTGTGGTTATGAGGCAAAAGAGACCAGGAAAGGACGTTTTTCAAGTCTACTGTTATAAAGCCACATACAACCATTTCGGAACTGGCCTGCCCTCTGTCACTCTGTACTTTGACATAACCAATCATGAACATGCACAAATTCATAATTAATATTATTCCAGTGCCACTGTAAGAGCAATGATATAATCTGTTATGAAAATAATCCTGTTAATTCTTCCGGTGCCTGCAGGGGTCTTTTTAGTTAAAATACTATAGTATACTATGGTTTTTCCAATTTTCTGGAAGCTTGCTTCGGGGTTCGGGTATTTTCTGTATACCAGGGAGTTAATTTCTTGTGACTAATGTTTTTTGTTTTTAGAGTTGCGACCGCATCTAGGGTATTACGCAAGGTTACATTTAGATATTCGGTTAGGTGGTTAAAAGATGTGTACTCCAACATCCTTGGGTAGGTGGAGGGAGTCAGGAAGGGCATCTAGGAATCTTTGGGTTGTCCGAGAATTTCTAGCGTGGCTTTTCATAATCCTTTGTTTTGGTCTGAGCACTTCAGGATTATGAGGAAAAACACTTACATCCACATTATTTATTATACGGGACAAAACTAGATCCAGGGTATGACTGTGGCAATGGGTATGTCTGGAGACATGTTGGACAAAACCCACTGAGTCAATGATGGCTCCGAAAACCTTTGAGTTTTTTTTATATGATCTTTGACAAAAGACGGTGCTTTCTCCTTGAGTACATTTTCCAACACCCGTAGGGAGGTAGGTAGGTAGAACAGAGGTCTGAACAGATAGCTCATAGCTTCTTCTCTTTTATATAAACTGTAGAGAACACAATATACAGTGCAATCAGAAAGAAATCAGACCCCTTGACTTTTTCCACATTTTATGTTACAGCCTTGTTCAAAAATTTATTAAATTGTTTATTTTCCTTATCAATTTACTCACAATACCCCATAATGACTGTCACAACTTCCGCCGAAGTTGGTTCCTCTCCTTGTTCAGGCGGCGTTTGGCGGTCGACGTAACCGGTTTTCTAGTCGCCACCGATCCACGTTTCATCTTCCATTTGTTTAGTCTTCATTGTACACACCTGGTTTCCATTCCGTAATTGTTCCCTATTTAACCCTCTGGTTTCCCCCTTGGTTTTGTGCGTGTTTGTTCATGTCAAGTTGCCTCGTTTATGTGAACTGGGTTATTTTGTCTCCTTCGTGGAATATTGTTTTTGAGTAAAGTTAGTTATTAATCATCTCTGTGTCTCATCAACTAAGTTGACTGTGCCTTTAACCTTTCTGGTCTCCCCATCCCGGATCCGGGATCGTGAATACAGACTCAAGCTCATTACCATAACGCAACGTTAACTATTCATGAAAATCGCAAATGAAATGAAATAAATATGCTAGCTCTCAAGCTTAGCCTTTTGTTAACAACACTGTCATCTCAGATTTTCAAAATATGCTTCTCAACCATTGCAAAACAAGCATTTGTGTAACAGTATTGATGGCTAACGTAGCATTTAGCATTAGCATTCAGCTGGCAACATTTACACAAAAAAACAGAAAAGCATTCAAATGAAATCATTTACCTTTGAAGAACTTCAGATGTTTTCAATGAGGAGACTCTCAGATAGCAAATGTTCAGTTTTTCCTGAAAGATTATTTGTTTAGGACAAATCGCTCCGTTTTCTGCGTCACGTTTAGCTATGAAAAAACCCCTGTATCCAGGATTGTGTAAATCTATCAGCAAGCTCATTAGCATAACACAACGTTAACTATTCATGAAAATCGCAAATGAAATGAAATAAATATGCCATCTCTCAAGCTTAGCCTTTTGTAAACAACACTGTCATCTCAGATTTTCAAAATATGCTTCTCAACCATAGGAAAACAATCATTTGTGTAAAAGTAGCTAGATAGCGTTAGCATTTAGCGTTAGCATTTAGCGTTAGCATTAGCGTTAGCATCCAGCACGCAACATTTCAACAAAAACATAAAAGCCTTCAAATAAAATCATTTACCTTTGAAGAACTTCTGATGTTTTCAATGAGGATACTCTCAGTTAGATAGCAGATGCTCAGTTTTTCCAAAAAGATTCTTTGTGTATTAGAAATAGCTCCGTTTTATACATCACATTTGGCTACCAAAAAAAATCTGAAAATTCAGTCCTCAAAACGCGAACTTTTTTCCAAATTAACTCCATAATATCGACTGAAAACATGGCAAACGTTGTTTAGAATCAATCATCAAGGTGTTTTTCACATATCTCTTCATTGATACATCGTTCTTGGACACATGGTTTCTCCCCTATATCAAATGGAAAAGTACGAGCAGCTGGCAATTGCGCACCGAATTCCACGCAGGACACCAGGCGGACACTTGGAAAATGTAGTCTCTTATGGTCAATCTTCCAATGATATGCCTACAAATACGTCACAATGCTGCTAAGACCTAGGGCGAACGACAGAAAGTGTAGGCTCATTCCTTGCGCAATCACAGCCATATAAGGAGACAATGGAAAACAGAGCTTCAGAAATTCTGCTAATTCCTGGTTGATGCATCATCTTGGTTTCGCCTGTAGAATGAGTTCTGGGGCACTTACAGACAAAATCTTTGCAGATTCTGAAACTTCAGAGTGTATGCATAGTCGAGCATCTTTTCGTGACAAAATATCGCGCTTAAAACGGGAACGTTTTTTATCCAAAAATGAAATAGCGCCCCTAGAGATCTAACAGGTTAAACAGCTTGGAAAAGTCCAGAAAATTATGTAATGGCTTTAGAAGCTTCTGATAGGCTGATAACATTTGAGTCAATTGGATGTGTACCTTTGAATTATTTCAAAGCCTACCTTCAAACTCAATGCCTCTTTGCTTTACATCATGGGAAAATGAAAAGAAATCAGCCAAGACCTCAGAAAAAAATGTGTAGACCTCAACAAGTCTGGATCATCCTTGGGAGCAATTTCCAAACGTACTACGTTCATCTGTACGAATAATAGTATGCAAGTATAAACACCATGGGACCACGCAGGCGTCATACAGCTCTGGAAGGATACGCGTTCTGTCTTCTAGAGATGAACGTACTTTGGTGCAAAAAGTGCAAATCAATCCCAGAACAACAGCAAAGGACCTTGTGAAGATGATGGAGGAAACAGGTACAAAAGTATCTATATCCACAGTAAAACGAGTCCTATATCAACAAAACCTGAAAGGCCACTCAGCAAGGAAAAAGCCACTGCTCCAAAACCGCCATAAAAAAACAGACTACGGTTTGCAACTGCACATGGGAACAAATATTGTACTTTGGAGAAATGTCCTCTGGTCTGATGAATAAAAAAAAAATAGAACGGTTTGGCCATAATGACCATCATTGTGTTTGGAGGAAAAAGGGGAGGCTTGCAAGCCGAAGAACACCATCCCAACCATGAAAAACAGGGGTGGCAGCATCATGTTGTGGGGGTGCTTTGCTGCAGGAGGGACTGGTGCACTTCACAAAATAGATGGCTTCATGAGGATGGAAAATTATGTTAAAATATTATAGCAAGATCTCAAGACATCAGTTAAAGTTCAAGCTTGGTCGCAAATGAGTCTTCCAATGGACAATGACCCCAAGCATACTTCCAAGTATGTGGCAAAATGTCTTCAGGACAACAAAGTCAAGGTATTGGAGTGGCCATCACAAAGCCCTGACCTCAATCCCATAGAAAATTTGTGGGCAGAACTGAAAAAGTGTGTGTGAGCAAGGAGGCCTACAAACCTCAGTTACTCAGTTACGCCAGCTCTGTCAGGAGGAAAAGGGCCAAAATGTCACCCAACTTATTGTAGGAATCTTGTGGAAGGCTACCCAAAATGCTTGACCCAAGTTAAACAATTTAAAGGCAATGCTACCGAACACTCAATTAGTATATGTAAACTTCTGACCCACTGGGAATGTGATGAAAAAAATAAAAGCTGAAATAAATCTCTATTCTGACATTTCACATTCTTAAAATAAGGTGGTGATCCTAACTGACCTAAAACAGGGAATTTTTACTTGGATTAAATGTCAGGATGTATGTGTATGTAAACTTCCGACTTCAATATACTAGGGGTGAAACGGTACGCGTATTCGTATTGAATCATTCGGTACGGTTCACGGTGCACGGTTCGGTAAGCCCTGTGAACCGAACAATACATTCATCATATATTATAGCTAGGGAAAAAATATTGCATGAACCTATGCGTATAAATGAACGTGGGAAAAATATCCACATAGTAATAAAGTTGTCCTTAAAAAATAGAAAAAAGTTGTCTCTTAGCTGCAGGCAGCTCAGCTCATTAGTTATTTCACTCCAGCGAGAACAGAGCTGAGAGATAAGCTAAATGCAAAGGGGCAACATGGCAAGCATTGGTGAGCCAGAACCAGAAGATGCCCCAGAATCATTCAGGTCTTCCGTCTGGGAACATTTCGGTTTCCCTGTAAACTTGCCAACGAGTGGTGGCTAAAACTTCTACAACATGTCGGCTCTGTTCATTGCCGATAGACTATTAGAGTGGCAATACGACTAACATGACTACTCATCAGGGCTGCAGGGTAGCTTAGTGGTTAGAGCGTTGGACTAGTATTCCGGAAGTTTGCAAGTTCAACTCCCCAAGCTGACAAGGTACAAATCTGTCGTTCTGCCCTGAACAGGCAGTTAACCCACTGTTCCTAGGCTGTCATTGAAAATAATAATTTGTTCTTAACTGACTTTCCTAGTTAAATAAAATGAAAAAATAAAATCATCCCAAAGTGCCAATCGGTGGGACTAGGCAAAAACGTGAAACGGCAACCCCTTCTCCTCGCAACAATATGCAGATGACTCCGGTAGGGCTAAAGAAATCAATGCAGCATTAGCAAAATTCATAGCGGCAGATATGAGACCCTTCTATGTGGTAGAGAATACAGGGTTCAGAAACATGTTTAAACTGGTCGAGCCGCGCTTCACTATTCCTTCCCGTACACATTTTGCCCAGACATTAATACCTGCCTTAATAAAAAATACAAAATAAACTTGAGTGCGAGTTGTCAGAAATGCTGTCTGTTGCTCTAACACAGTTGGACATCTAGAGCTTACTGTCACTGCTCATTTCATTACGGCAGAGTGAGAGTTAAAAAGCCATGTTCTTCCTTAAGAGTAGTCAAATCAGTGTAAACTTGGGGGAAGAGCTAAGGGAGGTACTTGCAGTGTGGAAGTTGGAGAGGGATAATGTAAAGATTCCTGTGACCACTTACAGCGCTAGAAATATTGTAACTTCAGTTGCACTAGCTGGATTGGTGCCACAGATAGGATGCTTTGCTCGCGTTATTAATCTAGCATCTCAAAAAACAATGTCAGTGAATCCAATCTCTCGCCTCCTAGCAAAGATCAGGAAGGTGGTATCCTTCTTTCATAAAAGCACGACATGTTTTCAAGACAAAACAGGAGATGCTGGAGCTGCCAAACCACAAACGAATCCAAGATGCCCCTACTACATGGAATTCAAGCCATGACATTGAGAGAACCCTTGAGCAGAAAGTTGTGGTGTATTCTACACGGACTGATCAAGCTGTGAGGAAGAATGTCAAAGATATTGTGACTTTGTCTGAAAATTACATAAGACTAGCAGAGGAAGTCAAAGTGTGCAAACCTCTCAAAACAGTCACAATACTGATATGCACTGAGAGCATTCCATCAGATTCCATGGTCCTGCCTATGAAATCAATGGTGGCATCTGATGAAGATGTACATGCAGTAAGGGATGTCAAGACTGCTATCAGAGTTAACCTAGAGCCTAGATATGCTGACCCTGGTGTCCAAGACTTCTTACACAAGAGTATCGCTTTGGACCCTCGGTTCAAGTCCCTGCTGCACCTGGATGCTGCTGAAGGGACGGACAGCATAAATTGTGACCAATATACATCAGGTATTTTATTTATTTTGTTCATATGACACTTATTTTATTAATTAGTGATTTAACAATGAATTCTAAAGTAATAATTGTAATTGCCATAGTGTCTGATATATATTTCTAACAAATCATATTTTTAAAACCACTTCAGAGATAGTAATTTTAATTTAATTTAATTCTGCAGGGTCAAGCCACAGATACCACAGGAGCCAACCACTCTCAAGAGATGGCAGACATCTTCTCCAGAAAATAAGTCTGCCGTGGCTGAGCTTTTTGGGGAGTTGTTCACGACCCAGGACCAGGGAACCAAGTCGATGGTCAAGGTCATAGAGGAGCAGGTGACCTCAGATTGAAGTGGACTGTATTCCCCTGGATGCTGATCCACTTACACGGTGGAAAACCAAAGTGTTAATATAACATTATGTTGTCATGTTAGCAAGGCGCTACCTGGCTGTGCCTCAGACCTCCTAGCGAGAGGGTATTCTACACAGAGGCTGACATTGTCACAGCAAGCCAATCTGTGCTCACTGCAGATAATGTGGATAGACTAATCTTCTGAAAGAAAAACTTGAAAATCTGATTTAAAAAAATAATATTTCTTTCAAGTAACCAGTCTCAAGTGGTCTTATTTTGTTTAAGGCAATGCTATGTGACTTAATTTTGATATATTCTGCTGGACTATGCACTCGTTGAAGTTCTGTTTTAAAATAGTATTTTATTTCATATTATAAGGTAGGCATGGCTGTTTTTTCTTGTCCCTTTGTTTCCATATACTCCTGGGAAATCAAGCTACCCATGTTTACTATAATAATAAATGGTAAATCTAAATACAAATTTGTTGTTTCTCTGGCATTTATTTTGTCGATGTATCGAATCCGTACCGACCCGTGCGTTTTGTGAACCATTTCACCCCTAATATATACCAATATTTTTATTTGGGGGGGATTGCATGTTATTTTGGCTTTAATACGTGTCACATATCACTATGCAAACAATGTAATAAATATATATATATATATATATATATATATATATATATATATATATATATATATATATATATATATATATATAATTGAGTAAAAAGCCGCACACAACCATTCTCTTTTTTGTTTTCTTGAGAAAGGCAGCTCCAAAATGCAGCCTAGCTCAGTGCTTTCTGTGGTGGTGGGGCAGGCCAGTAGATAATAGGACCATTGCGCCATGATTGGCTCAGTATTCTGTCACTCATGGGGACATTGAGCAATCACCTAGCTTCAGTCCTTATGTAAGGGTAGACATCCAAAATTTCAGCCCTTTGGGTCCTACCATAGAGTTACAGCCAAATACATTTAAACTCAGTTTTTCACAATTCCTGACATTTAATCTTAGTAAAAATTCCCTGTCCAATTAGGATCACCACTTTATTTTGAGAATGTAAAATGTCAGAATAACAGTAGAGAGAAGGATTTATTTCAGCTTTTATTTCTTTCATCACATTCCCAGTGGGTCAGAAGTTTACATACACTCAATTAGTATTTCGTAGTATTGCCTTTAAATTGTTTAACTTGGGTCAAACGTGTCAGGTAGCTTTCCACAAGCTTCCCACAATAACTTGGGTGAATTTTGGACCATTCCTCCTGACAGAGCTGGTGTAACTGAGTCAGGTTTGTAGGCCTCCTTGCTCGCACAAGCTTTTTCAATTCTGCACACGAATTTTCTATAGGATTGAGGTCAGGGCTTTGGGATGGCCACTATAATATCTTGACTTTGTTGTCCTGAAGCCATTTTGACACAACTTTGGAAGTATGCTTGTGGTCATTGAACATTTGGAAGACCAATTTGTGACCATATTTTGTGAAGTGCACCAGTCCCTCCTGCAGCAAAGCACCAACACAACATGATGCTGCCACCCCCGTGCTTTATGGTTGGGAGATGGTATTCTTCAGCTTGCCTCCCTCTTTTTTCCTCTAAACATAACAATGGTCAATATGGCCAAACAGTTATATTTTTGTTTCATCAGACCAGAAGACATTTCTCATAAAAGTACAATCTTTGTTCCCATGTGCAGTTGCAAACCGTAGTCTGGCTTTTTTATGGCGGTTTTGGAGCAGTGGCTTCTTCCTTGCTGAGTGGGCTTTCAGGTTATGTCGATATAGGACTCGTTTTACTGTGGATATATATACTTTCGTACCTGTTTCCTCCAGCATCTTCACAAGGTCCTTTGCTGTTGTTCTGGGATTGATTTGCACTTTTTGCACCAAAGTACGTTCATCTCTAGGAGACAGAATGCGTCGCCTTCCTGAGCGGTATGACGGCTGCATGGTCACATGGTGTTTATACTTGTTCATCTATACAAACAATAGTACGCGTGGTACCTTCAGGCGTTTGGAAATTGCTCCCAAGGATGAACCAGACTTGGAGGTCTACAATTATTTTTCTGAGGACTTGGCCGATTTCTTTTGATTTTCCCATTGAAATACATCCACAGGTACACTTCCAATTGGCTCAAATGATGTCAATTAGCCTATCAGAAGCTTCTAAAGCCATGACATCATTTTCTGGAATATTCCAACCTTTTTAAAGGTACAGTCAACTTACTGTATGTAAACTTCTGACTAACTGGAATTGTGATACAGTGAATTATAATTGAAATAATCTGTCTGTAAACAATTGTTTGCAAAATTACTTGTGTCATGCACAAAGTAGATGTCCTAACCAACTTGCCAAAAATATAGTTTGTTAACAAGAAATGTGTGGATGGTTGAAAAACGAGTTAATGACTCCAGCCTAAGTGTATGTGAACTTCCGACTTCAACTGTATATTACAAGTGCCCATCCAAGAAGGCTCAAGGTCATTGGCCACAGAAATGACGTCAAATCACGTTTTATGTACAGTAGCTTTGATTGGACTAATCATGTCAACATCTTACTTTCAATCTTAACATAGCAGTCATCATTGTGAATCAAGTCCATTGGCAAATCCTTTTTAATTCTTGTCATATGAAGAGAAAAAATGAAGAGAAAATATAGATAAAATGTATCGGTGCTCATCGGCCATTGGACATAAACATTACACAACACGTTGGAAATCTCAAATTGAACAATGAGTTGTTTGGAAGAAATCCGTTAGTGGCTAACCGCAATCATTGCAACTGGGAAGTCAGAGTGGGAAAATTAGTTTTGAACAGTCCTCCAACTTGGAGTTGTAAATCTTTTTCTTTGATGACAAAATTTGCCAACGGAGGACCGCCGCGCACAACAAGATAAGTCCAAAAATGTCTTATATGCTGCTGCATAAACGATGTAATATGCCAGGTAGATATGGTCAGCCATATCAGCTATCAGCCACAGTTCTATGAACTAAGCAGTACATTCAGCTTTCTGAGCCGTGTCAGTCATGGATTTGGCAAAAGCAGTAATGCGTAAATTCAGCCACCGTTCATCCACCGCGTAAACAATCAGTGCCGTTGGTCCTCTCTGAATAACCAATAAACACGGCCCGGAGACATTCTTTAATTCACTTGCTCTGCCCAATATGACACTATGGATTTGAGGTGAAAAGGACAGAGAGCATACTAATGATCGCATTTACACTTTATTTACAGGAAAAATGCGCACCGTAGAATTACAGTGAGGGAAAGTCACATGGCGTTAAAAGTAATTGCCATGAAACATTGAGAGATCAAAGTAATTGTTTTATTACAGGGGATGACTAATTGACATGATGTACCTTTGAAGGCAAGGGGAACCACTCTTAACAGAAAGAGTAATTGCACATAGGTGCCTTAAAGATTTTCAGTGCAGCTTTTGACATTATTGATCATAGTCTGCTGCTGGAAAAACGTGTGTTATGGCTTTACACCCCCTGCTATAATGTGGATAAATAGTTACTTGTCTAACAGAACACAGAGGGTGGAAACCTATCAAATATAATCCAGTTAGAATCAGGAATTTCCCAGGGTAGGTCTTTAGGCCCCTTGCTTTTTTCAATTTTTACTAATGACATGCCACTGACTTTGATTCTATTTATGCGGATGACTCTGTACACGTCAGTTACTACAGCGACTGAAATGACTGCAACACTCAAAGAGCTGCAGTTAGTTTCAGAGAGGTTGGCAAGGAATGAGTTAAAAACTGAAAGCATTGTATTTGGAACAAAACACTCACTAAACCTGAATCATCAACTAAATCTTGTAATGAATAATGTGTAAATTGAGCAAGTTGAGAGTAACACTAGATTGTAAACTGTCAGGGTCAAATCATATTGATGCAGTAATGGCTAAGATGGGGAGAAGTCTGTCTACAATAAAGCGATGCTCTGCCTTCAACAAGGCAGGTCCTACAGGCCCTAGTTTTGTCGCACCTTGACTACTGTTCAGTCGAGTGGTCAGGTGCCACAAAAAAAGGACTTCAGAAAATTGCAATTGGCTCAGAACAGGGCAGCACAGCTGGCCCTTGGATGTACACAGAGAGCTAATATTAATAATATGCATGTCACCCACCAGGATAGACACACAGTACTACATAGAGCCATGGCTACATGGTACTATTCCACATCAAGTAACTGATGCAAGCAGTAAAATTAGATTTAAAAAAACACCTTATGGAACAGCGGGCACTGTGAAGCAACACAAACATTGGCACAGACACATGCACACACACACACGATAACATACGCACTTTACATACACATGGATTTAGTACTATAGATATGTGGTAGTGGTGGAGTAGGGGCCTGAGGGCACACAGTGTGTTGTGAAATCTGTGAATGTATTAAAATGGTATAAACTGCCTTAATTTCGCTGGACCCCCAGGAAGAGTAGCTGCTGCTTTGGGAGCAGCTTATGGGGATCCATAATAAATACAAATACAAAAGATATGTTGTGTCAATTTATCTGTGCATTTCTAGTTTCTGTCTGGTAATCCAAATGGTACTCCAGCCAGTGTGAATGGTGTGACAAACTGAAGGCCCTACTGAAATCAATATGGGTGAACTTCAGAAGAATGACATTTATTTTTTGGCTTCACATTATCTGACTTTTTTGGTAAATGTATCCAAATGCACATTTGAGGGTATATGGGAGCTTTAGCATGCCTAACAAACTGCAGAACACACACAGATTTATTATTTTTGCCTCCCAAGTTTCTATATATTTCTTTATTTTTACATTTTTTATTGTTGGACATAAAATAATGTAAAAAAAAAAAACTGCAAATCAGAACCTAGTGATTTAAATTTTGGAAATCTGTTCCAAAGTATACCCACGCATCAAATACAAACGTAAGCAAGGTTTGAAATTATTATGTTTTAGTCAAATATGATATGTTTGGGTTTCTTGCTGTCAATTTCCACTCTACAAATTTTTAGTAATTTGTTCCAGCACTCTGACCATCGGCTCAAGAAAAAATCATCCCAGGGCAGAATCTAGTTGATGATCCCTGATGTACACCCACACATCTCCCCTTCCCCTCCTTAAAAATAACCTGTCCCACAGAAGCAACTGACGCGACAACTGTGTCTGATCAAAGGCTGTGGCATTTGGACAGAAGGCCCAGCATGCAAATGCCGGCGGCCTGCATCCCATTTCAAAGCCAGGAGAGCCGAGGATGTTGTGTTCCCCATGGCCATTCGACAGAGACGAGACCTATCTTGTCACCCACACCCTGATCACATCCACTGCCCACTGTGTTGCACCCTCTAACCCCCTACCATGTCCTCATCTTTCAACCGCAGACATGCATCACTTAGAGTTCCTCAACTGAGCTGGTTTACAACATGGGTAAGCAAACAGATGTCCTTCAGGAAATGACTGTGGCACTGGAGACAGTTTCTGCATCTCTGTGACAAGTTTTGTTCATGGTGGTCATATGAAGCAGGTTAAAGGATTAGTTATCAAAGCATCATATAGTCTAACGTAAATTGGTCAATGAACTAGCTGAAGTTACGCTGAGATGGGGCGATATTGAAATTACACTGCAAAAGCTGGAAAGCAAAACCCCTAACCCAGAATTCACATTTGACAAGACTAAAGACCTAGCAACCAGCAACCTGTCATTTTCTGCATCTCTCTCTTTTTTGCCTTCTGTCAATCCCTCTCTCAGTGAAACAGATGTTGTTCTAACCTTGGCCTCATCGCTCCTACTATTCCAGTCTGTCTCTGGCCCTCAGTGGTTAAGCATGGCCAGTGAGTGCCAGGCGTAGATACATGTGCTAGCTACATGTAAAGCCTGCATGCCCAGTTATGCCTCTCTCCTGATCATTGATTTACATCCCAGGGTGTAATGAGTGCCCCAGCCCAACAGGTGGCATTCATTATCACATCGGGGGGGAATGAGGCCAGACAGACACGGGTTATCCTGTCCGCAGCCCAGTCAGCTGCCTCCCTCTGACTGGGAGCTTTGTCATTAATTGTATTTGTGTACCCTATCAACTCAGTTTAATATTTCTTACTTTATGAGTTTGGAGTGAAACATTTATCCATATCGCTATAAAAGTTCTCATCCTGAAACATTTTTTACCGGAATAGCACAAGGCCAACTCTCTGCTTATAGGGATCATATGCATTACGCCAATCCCCTCATAATTACCATATCAGGCAGATTGAGATTAAGGTTCTGATTGCCCTGAGTTGGTGCAGATAACTACTTGGATGGCTGGCAAAGCACTGAAATTAAGTGCCAGGGATTAAAAGTATTTTTGTTTGATCCCTTAGTCGTACACGTAGGCATTAAAGAAAGCCCTCCTACCATTGCCACTGCACATTTCTATCCTGCTTGACATTTTAAACCTTTATTCTCTGTGGTGCTCAGTTAAAATTACCATCCTGCTATTGCATTCTAAGATGGAATACTTCAGGAGAAATACATAGGGTTGGTGTGGAGTCCAATATACCGAGGCCGACTCCCTTCGCCATCCCTCGATTACTGCATAAAGCATGCTATTATTGAATAAAAACACTCATACACCGCAGGAGAGAATGTGTTGCCGAGCCGCATCTTGTTTGTACTACGTCCGAAAGCCACAGTGTAAATTGCACGTAAGGCCCATGAGACTCTAGACCCCTTCCTCAAACCTTCACTTTCAGAAGGGTGTTCACTTTTTGCATGGAAAAGCTAACTAAGCCAGTGATGTTACAGCCACTTCAAAGCACTATGTAGTAAAGATTGGCCGATTTCAAGTTTTCATAACAATCGGAAATCGGTATTTTTGGAGACTTATTTGGCCAATTTTTTTTTTCACTTTTATTTAACTAGGCAAGTCAGTTAAGAACACATTCTTATTTTCAATGACGGCCTAGGAACGGTGGGTTAACTACCCTGTTCAGGGGCAGAACGACAGATTTTTACCTTGTCAGCTCGGGGATTCCATCTTGCAACCTTACGGTTAACTAGTCCAATGATCTAACCACTTGAATACATTGCACTCCACGAGGAGCCTGCCTGTTATGCAAATGCAGTAAGAAGCCAAGGTAAGTTGCTAGCTAGTTTATCTAGCGTGTCCTGCAACATATAATCGATGCGGTGCGTATTCGCGAAAAAGTACTGTCGTTGCTCCAATGTGTACCTAACCATAAACATCAACGCCTTTCTTAAAATCAATACACAAGTATATATTTTTAAACCTGCATATTTAGTTACTATTGCATGCTAACATGACTCGTTGCGAACTGTGTGAATACTATTTCTTCCTAACAAAGACAGCCAACTTCGCCAAACGCGGAATGATTTAACAAAAGTGCATTTGTGAAAAAAGCACAATCGTTGCACGACTGTACCATAAACATCCTAACCATAAACAACAATGCCTTTCTTAAAATCAATACACAGAAGTATATATTTTTAAACCTGCATATTTAGCTAAAAGAAATCCAGGTTAGTAAGCAATATTAACCAGGTGAAATTGTGTCACTTACGTTCATTGCACGCAGTCAGTGTATATGCAACAGTTTGGGCTGCCTGGCTCGTTGTGAACTAATTTGCGAGAATTTTACGTAATTATGGCATAACATTGAAGGTTGTGCAATGTAGCAAAGATAGTGGTCCTAAAACGGAACCTTGAGGAACACCGGAATTTACAGTTGATTTGTCAGAGGACAAACCATTCACAGAGACAAACTGATATCTTTCCGACAGATAAGATCTAAACCAGGCCAGAACTTGTCCGATGCAGAGCCTCGGTCCGATGCCATTAAAATGTCATTTACCACCTTCACAAGTGTCGTCTCAGTGCTATGATGGGGTCTAAAACCAGACTGAAGCATTTCGTATACATTGTTTGTCTTCAGGAAGCCAGTGAGTTGCTGCGCAACAGCCTTTTCTAAAAAAAATTAGAGGAATGGAAGATTCGATATAGGCCGATAGTTTTTTATATTTTCTGGGTCAAGGTTTGGCTTTTTCAAGAGAAGCTTTATTACTGCCACTTTTAGTGAGTTTGGAACACATCCAGTGGATAGAGAGCCGTTTATTATGTTC
Source organism: Oncorhynchus mykiss (assembly GCF_013265735.2). NCBI lineage: Eukaryota > Metazoa > Chordata > Actinopteri > Salmoniformes > Salmonidae > Oncorhynchus > Oncorhynchus mykiss. The sequence goes on from NC_048573.1 coordinate 32,897,810, forward strand.
AACATAGGAGGGCCAAGCACAGGAAGCAGCTCTTTCAGTAGTTTAGTTGGAATAGGGTCCAGTATGCAGCTTGAAGGTTTAGAGGCCATGATTGACTGATGATTTTAAGCTTGAGTGACAGCATGGAATTCAAATGAAGAGATGGACAGGGGAGTGAGGGAGAAGAGAAAATCTGCAAAATCACTTCAGTAACTACAATCCTCAAAAACACTACATGAAATACTGTAGTATATACTACTTTTCTTTTACTATAATATTTAAACGATTAGTTAACTATACAACAGTAGTCCGCAAAACACTACAGTGAATACTATAGTACGCTGTAGTATTTTTTCATGTAGGTAGGCTGGTCAGTCATGAATACATGGCCTTGGATGGATCCCAGCTGTCTACAAGTTGATATACATGTTTTTGTGTGAAGCACCAGCCAATGGCTGCAGGGGGTCACAATAAATCTCTCCATAATCATGTGAATGGCCAGTGAAGGCTTAGAACTGCCTTGGAAGGCCTGCCAGAAAGTGATGAAAGGTACCTTACTGGAGCATCAGAACTGATGTGTTTTCAGACAACCACTCCAGCTCCACTTATAACCCCACTGTCACGAACGTCGTAGTGAGGAGACCAAAGCGCAGCGTGATGTGAATCCATTCTTTTAATGTAAGACGAAAATAATACGAAGTACACTAAACAAACAAACAAACAAACAAACAAAATATCAAAACAAACATGACCGCTATAAACACTGAATGTAAACATGCATCACATAGACAATAACCCACAAAATACCCAAGAAGATGGCTGCCTAAATATGGTTCCCAATCAGACACAATGATAAACAGCCGCCTCTAATTGAGAACCAATCTAGGCAACCATAACCATACATGAACACCTAGATGGTACAACCCCATAAACCTACAAAACCCCTAGACAGTACAAAAACACATACATCACCCATGTCACACCCTGACCTTACCAAAATATATAAAGAAAACAAAGAATACTCAGGTCAGGACGTGACACCCATACCTTTTTTGGATGGCACTATTTGATTTGGGTGAGTTAAGAAATTAGCTGTGTTCAGTGTTGGATAGACTTGAGGTCCCTCATAAATAGTGTCAGGAAAACCCAAAGAACCTCTTAAAAGTGTAAATAGAGGGTCTGAGTACAATGGATTAATTTCTGTAGGAACAAGGACTGAATGGAGACGCATAACTGTTTAGCAGCTTAAATTGTCAAACCACATTGAACGCCGGCTGTCTGTCACTTCCTGTTTCAATAAAGCTATTACTGGACAACCAATGTATTAACCAATCAAAAAGCAGATCATTCGTTTCCAGGTAAATTAGTCATTTATCTATAGCTGGTGATTCCACATGTTAAGCAGCTTTATTAATTTGCCATGGGAAACAGGTTAGTTCAGCTTTACAAAATATAAATGCTCATAAAATAACTTTACACAAGATTTCCTGAATGGAATTCTACTCGTTTCTTAATGGTTTCCATTTTAAGAGAGGATCAACTCTTTTGATCAACAGGCCCTAGTATCCATTTGAAAGAGTGCCTCGGGATTAACCTGGGCTTGTTGTTAATGTGTACATAACAACTGCATCAAAATCCATACACTTAAAATTAAGGGCGAACCAAGACTGTGTGGGTAACTTCACTTTTTGTATGTGTTTACACAATTGACTAATGCACTGCCGTGCCAGATGCCTTTGAGCACTACCATAAATCCCAGGTGTCTCCTAAATCGTTTCACGTTTATGACAGCGAAACCTGCTGTGCTCTGGATTTGCTGAGGCCAACATCTTTCCAAGCTCCAGGGTGCAAGTCGCTCTGCACTGTGTCTCCATTTAGTCAGATGGTTGTTAGTGGTCGTCTGCAGAGTGGTGCATTGCTTGGTCTAGGTTCTCCTGCCTCTTTCCTTCTTATTTCTCTTGAGCAGGGGTGTCAAACTCATTTTGCCCCGGGGGCCAAAGGGCCTCTCCATTGTTTTGAAATTGCTGATGCTCCCTGACTGTCTAGTTTTAATTTTGGTGATTATTAGCGAGCTGGATGTAGGGGCATTATCATTTATACACTGTTTCAATTTGGTTTTAGTCATTTTAAAGTATATTGAGTTCATCCGTCTCCAACCAAAAAACTAATATTTAGATTTATTTTATAAATGTTTTACTCAAACCACCCGTATTAGACCCCCTCGTGGGCGAGATTCAGCCCCCGTGCCGTATGGGAACCAAGTAAACATTAACTAAATACATTGATAAAACGGGCTGTTGGACAGGTTGAGTTATAATCCAATGTTGTCATAGTGCAAAGCTTGTTTGTGAAAATGTTCTTGATGCATGTATTATAACCCTGGATTAGGTCAGATTTATTTGTTATTCACTGGTGGCCCTTAATTTGTATATGTGTTGATTCTATTAAAGTTAATATTCTTTACATCAGTTAACATATACGTATCATTCAAACAATTGACAATAGGAAAGGTTTAAACGATACATTTAGGTTGTACAGATGCACATCAAGGGTTTCTAGGCACGTACATTCTTAATTTTCCTATTTTGTTTGGCAAGGTATAATCTTTCCTCAAGAGATGCAATTTGTTTGTTTAAAAAACACAGACCATTCTCTGGTTTAAGTTGTTTATGAGATACTTCAATACAGCTCTGAACTTAAAGTGAACCTCTGTAATTTAATATGTAGCGTATGAGCCAACTAATAGTTTGTGGTTCAATATAGGAATGAAATATTTTCAACTGTTCACCAAATGTGAACTGGTTACATTGTGTAAGGAGCAAATGTTGAACAATGGGTCCTACAGAAATAAACCATAAGGATAAGATTCATGTCTTTACAGATTCCAGATGATTGTGGTTATGCTATTGGGGTGCAGAGGGGGGACATTGAGAATATACACATCCCATTGAGTGTTCTACCTCTTTTAAATGTAATTAAACATAAATCATTCAACACACAATACATTGTATTTAATTTGACAGTTAAAACAAGTATATTGGCAAACAAAATAATGGTTTCTCTCTATGGGCGTCATTGAAATACATTACCAAGTACATTGTGAACTGTGTGTAAGTATTTTCTCCACCAAAAGGTGTAAACATGGTCACAATTAACACAAGGCTGGTGGGGAAGAGAAGTAATTCCTATAGGACAATTTGCCGTCTTCCCACCTCTTCCACTTCTCCACTTCTCAGAGTTTTCTCCCAGATCTGAGTGTGGCATCTGTTAATTCAGGGCTACACTGGGAGTCTTGAGTCTCCACATTCGGCTCTCCCAGCTAGAGACTTTCAACACCCTTCTGAGCGAGGCAGTAATTGGCCAGTAATTTGAATGCCTTCTGCCCTTAGTCCCTAACCCACAGAGTTAATGTTCCAATAAATATACACAGCTTTGATTTACATCCCAGTTTTCCTACATTCCCTGAAAACACACCTTCCATTGAAGGATGCTCTGGAGAGGGACTGTAAAGTCATCCCTCCTGGCCAGGGTGGGAACCAATCAAGAGACATCCTCCTGGTGGTCAGATAGGAGGCCTCTATTACTGGAGAATCGAGTTATCTGAACTATTTTACAGTTGTGCCCTGTAATACAACAATAAAAACAACACAGCAATTAATAAGATTTTAAAACCAAACAAAATTAACATATAAAAAGTACAAGATGGAGATTAAAAAGATTATAAGAAAAACACTTTACAAAAAGCAATGACGGTTTATAATAAAAAGTTAATGTAATGTGCATTTAAACTGTCTTAAAGGCACCAAAATATCTAACTGGAGTTCTATCTGCAATTTGTTCCATGTAGCATGATATTCAATGATATTCAACTCAGAGTGAATCAGGGGTATCTCTAGCACTAGCATGTCCTGTGACCGAGTCTGATAAATACTGTTTGACCACTGGATTTTTGAGTTAAGATAATTAGGAAGTTTCTGTAAGTCAGGGTGTCCCAGCCAACCGAAGTGTACAAAAGGCAATGATGTGTGCAAAAGTTTGCACTAGAAACAAAGCGCAACGCTGCATGATACACTGCATCCAATTTCTTCAGTACTGAAGCTGATCCATGCATATATAAAACTTAATCAAGCACTGACATAAAAGTAGCCTGTACAATTCCCTTTCTGTGCTGTGATAAGACCATTTCTATTTCTATAAAAAATCGAATTCTCAATTTCAGCTTCTTTACCAGCTCAGTTATATGCGTTTTAGAAGAGAGATTATCATCTAACCAATTTCCAAGGTATTTATAGGTGGGGGCACGTTCCAAAAGAGAGCCATCATGGGTAGCAATGTTCAGGTTTTCCAACTGTATACTTTTGGATCGTGAAAATACCATATACTTAGTTACTTGAATTTAGCACCAGCCTAATATCTGTAAGTGCATCTTGAAGCAATTGAAAGTCAAACTGTAGGAATGTAAATGCTTGAGCGAGTGATGGGGTGTGGCATATAGTACTGTGTTATTAGCATAGAAATGAAAGTTGCATTTTTTCACTGAGTTACAGATATAATTTATGTATATAGTGAATAATAAAGTACCTAAAATTGAACCTTGTGGGACACCTTTGTGAACAGTGACAAAATCTGATTTCCCCCCCATCTGCAATAATAGCCTGAGATCTATCGCTGAGATAATTCTGAAACCATAAACATGTATCTGAGGCCAACCCCAAAGCAGAAGAGAATGATCAACTATATCGAAAGCCTTTGACAGGTCAACAAACAAAGCAACACAGTTCAACTTCTTATCCAAGGCTCTTTCAATATCATTTACAACCATTGTGGTGGCTGTGATAGTACTGTTCCCCGGTCTAAAACCAGACTGAAATTTGTTCAGTATGCATTTGTCAGACAAGAAAGAGCGCAGCTGTACATTTACCAATGACTCTAACATTTTTGCAAGACAAGACAGTATAGAGATTGGTCGATAATTATCAAGGTCACCAGTATCCCCACCTTTGTGCAGAGGCAGCACATAGGCAGATTTCCAAATCTTAGGTATGACACCAGAGGTCAACGTGAGGTTAAAAAAATGAGTAAGAGCACCAGAGATAAGTTGTGCAGCTGTAGCCAGCAACCCTGGGTCAAGTTTGTCAGCCCCTGTTGCTTTCTTAATGTCTATGGCTAGCATTAATAACTTTCTCCTCTGTGAAGAAGCTTAGTGAGAAAACCTGACCATCAGCACACTCACACATAATCCCTTCATAACTCTCTTTTCTTCCTTCATTTGTGGTCGACATTTTCTCAAAAAGATTGCCTGCTACAATTGAAGTCATTGTTGAAGGCATTAGCAATGGCGTTCTTATCAGTCATGATTTATTTCAGCTTTTATTTCTTTCATCACATTCCCAGTGGGTCAGAAGTTCACATACACACAATTAGTATTTGGTAGCATTGTCATGAAATTGTGTAACTTGGGTCAAACATTTTGGGTAGCCTTCCACAAGCTTCCCACAATAAATTGGGTGAATTTTGGCCCATTCCTCCTGACAGAGCTGGTGTAACTGAGTCAGGTTTGTATGCCTCCTTGCTCACACACGCTTTTTAAGTTCTTCCCACAAATGTTCTATAGGATTGAGGTCAGGGCTTTGTGATGGCCACTCCAATACCTTGACTTTGTTGTCCTTAAGCCATTTTGCCACAACTTTGAAAGTACGCATGGGGTCATTATTCATTTGGAAGACCAATTTGCGACCAAGCTTGAACTTACTGACTGATGTCTTGAGATGTTGCTTCAATATATCCACATAATTTTCCTGCCTCATGATGCAATCTATTTTGTGAAGTACACCAGTCCCTCCTGCAGCAAAGCACCCCCACAACATGATGCTGCCACCCCCGTGCTTCATTGTTGGTATGATGTTCTTCGGTTTGCAATGCTCCCCCTTTCTCCTCCAAACATAACAATGGTCATTATGGCCAAACAGTTATATTTTTGTTTCATCAAACCAGATTACATTTTTCCAAAAAGTAGGATCTTTGTCTCCATGTGCAGTTGCAAACCGTAGTCTGGCTTTTTTTATGGCGGTTTTGGTGCAGTGGTTTCTTCCTTGCTGAGCGGCCTTTCAGGTTATGTCAATATAGGACTCGTTTTACTGTGGATATAGATACTTTTGTGCCAGTTTCCTCCAGCATCTTCACAAGGTCCTTTGCTGTTGTTCTCGGATTGATTTGCACTTTTCGCACCAAAGTACATTCATCTCTAGGAGACAAAACGCATCTTGTTTATGAGTGGTATGACGGCTGTGTGGTCCCATGGTGTTTATACTTGCATACTATTGTTTGTACAGATGAAAGTGGCACCTTCAGGTGTTTGGAAATTGCTCCCAAGGATGAACCAGACTTGTTGAGGTCTACAATTTTTTTTACTGAGGTCTTGGCTGATTGCTTTTGATTTTCCCATGATGTCAAGCAAAGAGGCACTGAGTTTGAAGGTAGGCCTTGAAATATATCCACAGGTACACCTCCAATTGACTCAGATGATGTCAATTAGCCTATCAGAAGATTTTAAAGCCATGACATCATTTTCTGGAATTTTCCAAGCTGTTTAAAGGCACAGTCAACTTAGTGCATGTAAACTTCTGACCCACTGGAATTGTGATACAGTGAATTATAAGTGAAATAATCTGTCTGTAAACAATTGTTGGGAAAATTACTTGTCTCATGCAGGGAGTAGATTTATTTGATTTATTTTACCAGGTAGGCTAGTTGAGAACAAGTTCTCATTTGCAACTGCAACCTGGCCAAGATAAAGCATAGCAGTGTGAACAGACAACACAGAGTTACACATGGAGTAAACAATTAACAAGTCAATAATACAGTAGAAAAAAAGAGTCTATATACATTGTGTGCAAAAGGCATGAGGAGGTAGGCGAATAATTACAATTTTGCAGATTAACACTGGAGTGATAAATGATCAGATGGTCATGTACAGGTAGTATTGGTGTGCAAAAGAGCAGAAAAGTAAATAAATATAAACAGTATGGGGATGAGGTAGGTAAAATTGGGTGGGCTATTTACCGATAGACTATGTACAGCTGCAGCAATCGGTTAGCTGCTCAGATAGCAGATGTTTGAAGTTGGTGAGGGAGATAAAGTCTCCAACTTCAGCGATTTTTGCAATTCGTTCCAGTCACAGGCAGCAGAGAACTGGAACGAGTGTTGTGGTCAGTATAAAGAACCACACTCCTGTAAAGCTTAGAGAAGATCTAATGTTGAAGTAATATGGCTACAGGTTCATCTGCCTCACCTAAAGCCCATTCTTGTGGGAAGCTGCTATAAACCACCAAGTGCAAACAGTCCGTATCTGGATAATATGTGTGATCAACAGAGAAGTATATTTTCTTGGTGATTTAAATATTTACTGGTTCTCATCAAGCTGCCCACTCAAGAAAAAAATTACATCCGTAACCAGTGCCTGCAACCTGGTTCAGGTTGTCAGTCAACCTACCAGGGTATTTACAAACAGCACAGGAATGAAATCATCAACATGCATTGATCACATCTTTACAAATTCTGCAGAAATTTGCTTTAAAGCAGTACCCAAATCCATAGGATGTAGTGATCACAATATAATAGCCATATCTAGAACAACCAGAGTTCCAAAGGCTGGGCCTAATATAGTGCGTAAGAGGTCATACAAGAAGTTTGACAATGATTCATATGTTGATGATGTAAATCATATTTGCTGGTCTGTGGAGTGTAATGAGGAGCAACCAGATGGAACAATTGACACATTTATGATTTCTTATTCCAGTTACTAATAAGCACGCACCCATTAATAAAATGACTGTAAAAACGGTTAAATCCGTGGATTGATGAGGAATTTAAAAATTGTATGGTTGAGGGATGAGGTAAAAGGTATGGCAAATAAGTCTGGCAGCCAAACTGATTGGCAAACTGCAATTTAACTTCTCTAGGATAGGGGAAGTTAAACCCAGAGGACAAACCATTCAGGTTTTAATTTTTTTGAGGTCACTCTCTTTTCAATGGGTTCCATTGGGAATCCAGATTTCTAAGGGACTTGCTTGCAGTTCCTACCGCTTCCACTGGATGTCACCAGTCTTTAGAAATTGGTTGAGGTTTTTCCTTTGTGTAGTGAAGAAGTAGCCCTGTTCAAAATGAGGGTCACTTCATGTGTACTGTTTGTGAGAGGCGCATGACCAGAAAGCTAGCGTCAGTTTGTTTTCTTCCTGTATTGAACACAGATCATCCCGTCTTCAATTTGATCGATTATTTACTTTAAAAAATACCTAAAGTTGTATTACAAAAGTAGTTTGAAATGTTTTGGCAAAGTTTACAGGTAGTTTTTGTAGTCACGTTGGAACCTGTGTTTTTCTGGATCAAACGCGCCAAATAAATTGACATTTTGTATATATATGGACAGAATTAATCGAACAAAAGGACCATTTGTGATGTTTATGGGACATTGGAGTGCCAACAGAAGAAGCTCGTCAAAGGTAAGGCAATGATTTATATTTTTATTTCTGCATTTTGTGTCGCGCCTGCAGGGTTGAAATATATCCTTAGATAATAGCATCCTTTGCTTTCGCCGAAAAGCCTTTTTGAAATCTGACATGTTGGCTGGATTCACAACATGTGTAGCTTTAATTTGGTATGTTACATGTGTGATTTCATGAAAGTTAGGAATTTATTTGAATTGGCATTCTGCATTTTCTCTGGCTTTTGGCCAAGTGGGACGCTACCGTCCCACATATCCCAGAGAGGTTGAGTAATCATGTGACTAAGCAAAATAATTGTTTTATAAAAAACACAATATGAAACAAAGATAAATTATATAAAAGAATGATAGTAAAAAGCTATGGAGCACCTTAAATGAAACTTTGGGGAAAAAAGCCAACTCGGCTCCATCATTCATTGAATCAGATGGCTCTTTTATCACAAAACCCACTTATATTGCCAACTACTTTCATGACGTTTTCATTGGCAAGATAAACAAGCTTATGGATGACATGCCAGCAACAAACACTGACTCTACACAACCAAATACAGTGGGCAAAAAAGTATTTAGTCAGCCACCAATTGTGCAAGTTCTCCCACTTAAAAAGATGAGAGGCCTGTAATTTCCATCATAGGTACACTTCAACTATGACAGACAAAATGAGAAAAACAATCCAGAAAATCACATTGTAGGATTTTTAATGAATGTATTTGCAAATTATGGTGGAAAATAAGTATTTGGTCAATATCAAAAGTTTATCTCAATACTTTGTTATATTCCCTTTGTTGGCAATGACAGAGGTCAAACGTTTTCTGTAAGTCTTCACAAGGTTATCATACACTGTTGCTTGTATTTTGGCCCATTCCTCCATGCAGATCTCCGCTAGAGCAGTGATGTTTTGGGGCTGTTGCTGGGCAACAAGGACTATCAACTCCCTCCAAAGATGTTCTATGGGGTTTAGATCTGGAGACTGGCTAGGCCACTCCAGGACCTTGAAATGCTTCTTACGAAGCCACTCCTTCGTTCGTGTGTTTGGGATCATTGTCATGCTGAAAGACCCAGCCACGTTTCATCTTCAATGCCCTTGCTGATAGGAGGTTTTCACTCAAAATCTCACGATACATGGCCCCATTCATTCTTTCCTTTACACGGATCAGTCGTCCTGGTCCCTTTGCAGAAAAACAGCCCCAAAGCATGATGTTTCCACCCCCATGCTTCACAGTAGGTATGGTGTTCTGTGGATGCAACTCAGCATTCTTTGTCCTCCAAACACGACGAGTTGAGTTTTTACCAAAAAGTTATATTTTGGTTTCATCTGATCATATGACATTCCCCCAATCTTCTTCTGGATCATCCAAATGCTCTCTAGCAAACTTCAGACGGGCCTGGACATGTACTGGCTTAAGCAGTGGGACACGTCTGGCACTGCAGGATTTCAGTGTGTTACTGATGGTAGGCTTTGTTACTTTGGTCCCAGCTCTCTGCAGGTCATTCACTAGGTCCCCCGTGTGGTTCTGGGATTTTTGCTCAACGTTCTTGTGATCATTTTGACCCCACGGGGTGAGATCTTGCGTGGAGCCCCAGATCGAGGGGGATTATCAGTGGTCTTGTATGTCTTCCATTTCCTAATAATTGCTCCCACAGTTGATTTCTTCAAACCAAGCTGCTTCTCTATTGCAGATTCAGTCTTCCCAGCTTGGTGCAGGTCTACAATTTTGTTTCTGGTGTCCTTTGACAGCTCTTTGGTCTTGGCCATAGTGGAGTTTGGAGTGTGACTGTTTGAGGTTGTGGACAGGTGTCTTTTATACTGATAAAAAGTTAAAACAGGTGCCATTAATACAGGTAACGAGTGGAGGACAGAGGAGCCTCTTAAATTGCTATTCCTTTGTCCTGCACACACAAACAAATACACTTACTTTTTTGTTTCTACTTGATCAGAACAAGCTGTAACTGGACTGTATCATATTACTTACTAAAACTGTTGTTACACTGTTTTTATTCTAAGAAAAATGAAAATGACCTGGGTGCCATGTATTATAGTCTCTAAAAGGAAAAATATTACCACCGTCTCTTGCGCATGTCATTTTCCAGATTAGCCCTAATGAAAAATGCCCCATAGAAATTAATTTAGAATCCATACTCCAATTCTCTAATATGTCATTATTGGCAGTTTATGAATTGACACGCTCTTTTTTGTTCCTGCTGAAAGTACTAACAGTCAAATGCATTCTCTGCGTCGCCCACACAGACTTTAAACATTTGGATAATTGTCAGACTGGGGGTAACTGGTGCATGGAATCAGGCGCTGGAGAGCAGAGATGAGTGTACAAGGTCATTTATGCCACGGACAGCACCAGTATAAAACAAATACCAAAGGTGCGTGAAATTACCGGTCACTCGTAAATAACGGGCGTAATAACGAACCAAACAACAATACCAGCCAACAAGTAACGACCTGAACATTATATACAAACACGCACACAAACATGGGGGAAAAAGAGGGTTAAATAATGAACATGTAATTGGGGAATAGAAACCAGGTGTGTAGAAAACAAAGACAAAACAAATGGAAAATGAAAAGTGGATCGGCGATGGCTAGAAAGCCGATGACATCGACCGCCAAACGCCGCCGAACAAGGACAGGGACCAACTTCGGCGAAAGTCGTGACAATAATAAAGCATTTAAAGGCTGACATTGGTTGATTTTATGCATTCATGAATTAAATCACATTAGCTGTAATGTTGCAGTTCATCTGATGAAGGTGCAGTTGTGCCTATTTATATAATAAATATGAATTCGGAGGGCAGACACAAAATATTAAAGGTTACAACCTCTCACTTTCGGTTATTTGAAAACAAAATCTCCAAAATATCGTTATTTTTTAAATAAGGACTTGAAAATGAGATCGTGAACTCTGCAAACAATATTTCCAGTCCGAGAATGGTAAATTACTGTAATTAATACATTCATTCAATACATTGGAATACAAAATAAGCCATCCATCCACCCATCATGGGCTATTAGCAGGACAATAATTGCCAAGAAGGAGGGTAGGGGGAGAAATGTATTGTTACGGATTAATCTTTTCAGTTGATGCCAAACAAGTTGGATCGAGTTTAAATCAGGAGACCTACGTGTAGAGATGAAACAAATATTTATTAATATGTTGGTCTATTTATTTATTTTTATTTAACCTTTATTTTACTACATAAAGGTGTACTTACCCTGCCGGCATCTTGACCCAGTTTATGCCCTCATTTGCAATGCAAATCCAGATGTCAGGGTGACTACCCGTTCCAGGGTTACGACTATAACCACCAGAGGACTGGAAAATGAGCCGGAGTTGAGAGGATCACCAAAACTAAAAACACCAGTCTCAACAGCGAAGAGGCGACTCCAGGATGCTGGCTGTCTAGGTAGAATTCCTCTGTCCAGTGTCTGTGTTATTTTGCCCTTCTTAATCTCTTATTTTTATTGGCCAGTCTGAGATGTTGCTTATTCTTTGCAACTCTGCCTCGAAAGCCAGCATTCCGGGGTCACCACTTCACTGTTGACGTTGAGACTGGTGTTTTGCGGGTACTATTTAATGAAGCTGCCAGATGAGAACTTGTGAGGCATCCGTTTCTCAAACTAGACACTCTAATGTACTTATGCTCATGCTCAGTTGTGCATCGGGGCCTCCCACTCCTCTTTCTATTCTGGTAAGAGCCAGATTCGGCTGTTCTGTGAAGGGAGTAGTACACATCGTTGTATGCGATCTTCAGCTTCTTGACAATTTCCGAATGGAATAGCCTTAATTTCCCAGAACAAGAATAGACTGACGAGTTTCAGAAGAAAGGGCTTTGTTTCTGGCCATTTTGAGCTCCAGATACTCAACTAGTCTAAAGGTCAGTTTTATTGCTTCTTTAATAAATACAATAGTTTTCAGCTGTGCTAACATAATTGCAAAAGGGTTTTCTAATGATCAATTAGCCTTTTAAAATGATTAACTTGGAATAGCTAACACAACATGCCATTGGAACACAGGAGTGATGGTTGCTGATAATGGGCATCTATACGCCTATGTAGATATTCCATTAAAAATCAGCAGTTTCCAGCTACAATAGTCATTTACAATATTACCAATGTCTACACTGTATTTCTGATCAATTTGATGTTTTTAACGGACAAAAAACGTGTTTCGTTCAAAAACAAGGACATTTCTAAGTAACCCCAAACTTTTGAACGGTAGTGTATGTCTTACAGAGCCTTTCCATAAGTCCACTCAAGTTTCTTAAACTGTCTTCTGACTGTGATTAAAGCGATGTTGCGTTGTACAGCGACATATTTTCTCAACGCAAACCCTGAGGGTTTAATTTTTCTTGGAATAGAAACACCATAATATGAATCAAATTAATTAATCTATTTCTTAAAATCAATCCCATATACCATGTTCTTACAAAAAAATACTTTAAATTCTCTAGTACAGCCAATATTACAAAAAGTCAAATGCTTCTCAAAGATGCCCTCTGGTGGTAAAACTAACACTAACTTGCAACAATGGCTGACACTTAAATAACGTGTCAGATTTAAAATCAGGTTTAAAAAGCAGGTAAAAATATACCTTATGGAACAGCAGGGACTGTGAAGTAACACAAACATAGGCACAGACAAATGCATTCAAACAAATGATAACATACGCACTATACACACACGTACACGTGGTAGTGGAGTATGGGCCTAAGGGCAGACAGTGTGTTGTGAATTCTGTAATGAATGTTTTGTAATGTTTTTAAAATTGTATAACTGCCTTAATTTTGCCGAACCCCAGAAAGAGTAGCTGCTACCTTGGCAGGATAAATAAATACAAATACAAAATGCTCTCTCTGAGTGCAGCAGTCGAGGAAATTTGATGCTATATACAGTGCCTTGCGAAAGTATTCGGCCCCCTTGAACTTTGCAACCTTTTGCCACATTTCAGGCTTCAAACATAAAGATATAAAACTGTATTTTTTTTGTGAAGAATCAACAACAAGTGGGACACAATCATGAAGTGGAACGACATTTATTGGATATTTCAAACTTTTTTAACAAATCAAAAACGGAAAAATTGGGCGTGCAAAATTATTCAGCCCCTTTACTTTCAGTGCAGCAAACTCTCTCCAGAAGTTCAGTGAGGATCTCTGAATGATCCAATGTTGACCTAAATGACTAATGATGATAAATACAATCCACCTGTGTGTAATCAAGTCTCCATATAAATGCACCTGCACTGTGATAGTCTCAGAGGTCCGTTAAAAGCGCAGAGAGCATCATGAAGAACAAGGAACTCACCAGGCAGGTTCGAGATACTGTTGTGAAGAAGTTTAAAGTCGGATTTGGATACAAAAAGATTTCCCAAGCTTTAAACATCCCAAGGAGCACTGTGCAAGCGATAATATTGAAATGGAAGGAGTATCAGACCACTGCAAATCTACCAAGACCTGGCCGTCCCTCTAAACTTTCAGCTCATACAAGGAGAAGACTGATCAGAGATGCAGCCAAGAGGCCCATGATCACTCTGGATGAACTGCAGAGATCTACAGCTGAGGTGGGAGACTCTGTCCATAGGACAACAATCAGTCGTATATTGCACAAATCTGGCCTTTATGGAAGAGTGGCAAGAAGAAAGCCATTTCTTAAAGATATCCATAAAAAGTGTCGTTTAAAGTTTGCCACAAGCCACCTGGGAGACACACCAAACATGTGGAAGAAGGTGCTCTGGTCAGATGAAACCAAAATTGAACTTTTTGGCAACAATGCAAAACGTTATTTTTGGCGTAAAAGCAACACAGCTGAACACACCATCCCCACTGTCAAACATGGTGGTGGCAGCATCATGGTTTGGGCCTGCTTTTCTTCAGCAGGGACAGGGAAGATGGTTAAAATTGATGGGAAGATGGATGGAGCCAAATACAGGACCATTCTGGAAGAAAACCTGATGGAGTCTGCAAAAGACCTGAGACTGAGACGGAGATTTGTCTTCCAACAAGACAATGATCCAAAACATAAAGCAAAATCTACAATGGAATGGTTCAAAAATAAACATATCCAGGTGTTAGAATGGCCAAGTCAAAGTCCAGACCTGAATCCAATCGAGAATCTGTGGAAAAAACTGAAAACTGCTGTTCACAAATGCTCTCCATCCAACCTCACTGAGCTCGAGCTGTTTTGCAAGGAGGAATGGGAAAAAATGTCAGTCTCTCGATGTGCAAAACTGATAGAGACATACCCCAAGCGACTTACAGCTGTAATCGCAGCAAAAGGTGGCGCTACAAAGTATTAACTTACGGGGGCTGAATAATTTTGCACGCCCAATTTTTCAGTTTTTGATTTGTTAAAAAAATTTGAAATATCCAATAAATGTCGTTCCACTTCATGATTGTGTCCCACTTGTTGTTGATTCTTCACAAAAAAATACAGTTTTATATCTTTATGTTTGAAGCCTGAAATGTGGCAAAAGGTCGCAAAGTTCAAGGGGGCCGAATACTTTCGCAAGGCACTGTATGTTTATGAAAAGATTGCAAATGATTTCCCCTTCTGATCTATCAGTTTTTCTGGCACAAAAGCTAACAGTTAATCAAAGGACTCAAAAGGAGGCCTTAAAATGACAGGAGTTAAAGGTATGTGTGGCTTAAGCTTTAGCAAGTTCATGAATGGAACAAACGTCTGGTGAGGCATTAACAAGAGTTGCTAAAGGAATGTGTGGTTTAAGCTTTAGCTAGTTTATGAATGGAACAAACATATGTAGAGGCATTAACAGCACACATTACTTGATTTGATCCAATAAGACCATGTCAACTACAAGGCAAATATGTTTCTTTCCTGTCAACATCCATTTCAATATAATTATGTGTGTCACGACTTCTGCCGAAGTCGTTGCCTCTCCTTGTTCGGGCGGTGCTCGGCGGTCAACGTCACCGGTCTTCTAGCTATCATTGATCCATTTTTCATTTTCCATTGGTTTTGTCTTGTCTTCCCACACACCTGTTTTCAATCCCATTCATTACCTGTTGTGTATTTAACCCTCTGTTTCCCCTCATGTCTTTGTCAGAGATTGTTTATGGTCAGTGTTGTGTTATTTGTATAGGTGCGCGACAGGTCCTCGTACCCATGTTTGTTAATATTCATTTCTTATTAGTGTTATGGAGCATGTTACGTGGACATTCATTAAAAGACTCCATTTTACACTCCGTTTGACTCTCCTGCGCCTGACTTCCCTGCCATCTATACACACGACTCTGACAATGTGAATGATATCAGTCATGTAAAGAGCTGTGAAAGGCTCTATTTTAAACAAACCCAATACCCTAACACGTGTTGGACTGTATACAAATGCATTGGGTTTGTATGGGAGACTATGGTCATATATTTTATGTAATAGGAGTCATTTCAGAAGGTGTTTTCATCAGTTTGTAATGGCAGTTTGGTCACATATTGTAAATGACTTAACCTAGCAAAAGTACCGTATATATTCTGGATAAAAAGGCCCTGTATGTTGTTGAGTAGGCATACAACAATTTTGGGCTTCATTCAAGAGTGCAGGGTTACAAAGCCAAACAGAATCTAAGTAGAACACCCACCAAGACCGAACCAAGAGCACACTTCAACCTACTAAGCCATTCGTGACACGACCTTGTGTGAACGAACATGTCTCATACATGTCAGAAGTTGAGAAATTGCTAACAGGGTAACATAGCAAGAGAGGAAGGGTGACCACATGCGAGAGAGTGCTGTTTTTGAATTATTAATCACTTCACTGAGAGTGAAGAATGCATGAGGCTGCCGTCCACTTCACTTAAATGTGATTTATTTTTTGTTGACCTCTCCACTGACCTTCTGATAGACTGATCTCAGCAGGCTTAAATGCTGTTAGAGAGTAAACCACATTACCACACAAAACATCTAAGGGAAGTGTGTGTGTGTGTGTGTTTGGCCTTTGCATTTGTCCTTTGGACAGCAGGATCGGTAAGCTATGCAAGAGCTTATTTTGATGTCACATAAGATTGTAAATGTAATACCCTGCTAAATAACAGGTGTCATTCACTTCAATAGACAGACCAAGAGAGCCAGGGATAAGTGTTCCTCTCCTGCTTTCAGTCTGCACATTCTACTAGATACTTCAGTAACACATGAAGATCTTCAAACTCAATGAAAGACAATCAGACATATATCCAAGACGTCAACTGATTTCAGGCCATAGATATCAGTTGGTGACAGTGTGTGGTAGAATGAACAGGGAAGCTGCGGTAACCAGACAGTGTGTGTCAAGCACAGTTGATATTGAGATGTAATGTGGCCACAGTCAGTGACAGTTGTGAGTAATGGCCGAGACCTGTCCACATACATAGCTACCCAGTCTGGGTATAAGTGCACAGCCTCACAGGGGAGATGTTACTGGTTTGATGGCATTTTCAGTGCAATGGCACTAGCTGTAAAACATTTTGAATTCAGGCACCCGGCTGCCAAGAGAAACACCTGTTGCTGTTTCTCTTCCAAAACATTCTGGGCCATGAGGTGGTGATTTGGGGCAGGGGGGGTCAGGCAGGGGGGAAGACATGGTCAGAGAGAGAGCTATGTCTGTGCCCTTCAAATGGGGGTGGAGTGGTAATCGACTGACCGATGAGGACCAATGCTGACAACTTTGAAGGGTCTGAACCTAAAAACGCTGCCAGTCAATCCCAAACTTGGTTCTAGGGAAGAGAAGGGAAGCAAAGGTCGCTTGTATTTTTCTTTTATTTTCAAAAAAGAGCTTATTCCTGGAGGAGTTGATTGAGGCAGGAGTGGGGACCTGTAGCCTACCCCTGCACAGACATTCCAGGGCCAAGCAAAAACAATTTTACAAAATGCATTGTAAGACGTATTTCCCACCACTATAGTATAAAAAGGCTGCAGTGAAAGTTACTAATTGGAAATTGAGCCTAGTTAACCACATTTTGGAAGAGAAATGACATGAGGAGTGTGAGTTAACTTACATTTAGCTAGTAGTTTGAATAAAATAGATTAAATTAGACAAAGTGAGTTGCTCTTTTATAATTACCTCATAATTCATCTGTCATTTGGGTAAAAGGAAAGACTAGAAAAATACCTTCTGGGCTGCTACTAGTCAATTTTGCTATCTCAGGGTGCTCAGTCAAACTGGGGGGTAATTTCCTTTCCATCAACCAAGTAGCCCAAAGCCCAGCACTATCACTCCTCAACACTGAGGTGAAGACAAATACTGTTCTCTGTTTAAGTCAAAAGTTTATCCTTAAGTCAAAAATACATCATCCTCTGTCACGTCCTATCCATCTCCAAAAAAGGAGATGTGGCAAAATCTGCATCTCCATAAAGGCAGTTGTGGCCGTGACCTTGGACACCAACCTAGCCCTATGTTAATGCCCTGTTTACTCTCAGGGGATGAATGGCTAGATTCCTGGCTCTGTGTCCAGTGCCAGACATTTAAAACGCACAAGGGTTGGAGTTGCCAGCTGCTCTAGCGCCTCAACAATCCCCAATCTCAACCCTCTTCACCCCATCCCCTAATCCCCCCTCCACACAGACTCCCACCTCCTTGAATTCCTGACCCCCTGTCACACTTGATACCATGAGCTGCAAGTTCCGTGGATCAGGGAGTAGACACACACAACCCAGTAAAGTTTGAATGATTTTGGTAGACTCCTGCTCAGTCCCGGCTACTTCCTTCCCCACAGCAGTATCTGCAGTTGACAGGATTTCAGATGATCTGCCACCTCAAGGATTTGACACTTCTTTAGAGTCTGACTACCGCAAGCTAAGGATGTGCTTACACAGACTTTTATTCTGAATATCAATTTTAGAGCTAATTATTACTCATGGCTCTCCTGGTATTTGGATTGGTTCATTTATCATGGGCAGCATAAGCCTTTATGAAACTAAATGGTGTATTATAGTGAACAAAAGCACAATATTGTACTATGCTGGTGTACCCTCAGTGAAGCTGACTAGGACACACTGTCTAAGTTATAACCCTGGTCGAATGTAAACATGCTGTAGTCTGCATTTGACTGTTACAGTGCCTTGCAAAAGTATTCCTCCCCCTTGGCGTTTTCCCTTTCTTGTTGCATTACAACCTGTAATTTAAATTGATTTTATTTGGATTGCATGTAATGGACATACACAAAATAGTCCAAATTGGTGAAGTGAAATAAATAAAAATACTTGTTAAATTTTTTAAAATGTTTTTTTAACTATGGAAAAGTGGTGCATGAATATGTATTCACCCCCTTTGCTATGAAGCCCCTAAATAAGATCTGGTGCAACCAATTACCTTCAGAAGTCACATAATTAGTTCAATAAAATGCACCTGTTTAAAATCTAAGTGTCACATGATCTGTCACATGATCTCAGTATACATACACCTGCTCTGAAAGGCCCCAGAGTCTGTAACACCACTAAGCAAGGGGCACCATGAAGACCAAGGAGCTCGCCAAACAGGTCAGGGACAAAGTTGTGGAGAAGTACAGATCAGGGTTGGGTTATAAAAATTATCTGAAACTTTTAACATCCCACACAGCACCATTATTAAAAAATTGAAAGAATATGGCACCGCAATAAACCTTCCAAGAGAGCAAAACTCACGGACCAGGCAAGGAGGGACTTATTCAGAGAGGCAACAAAGAGAACAAAGACAACCCTGAAGGAGCTGCAAAGCTCCACAGTGGAGATTGGAGTATCTGTCCATAGGACCACTTTAAGCCGTACACTCCACAGAGCTGGGCTTTACAGAAGGGTGGCCAGAAAAATATAAGCAAAGACATTTGGTGTTCGCGAAAAGGCATGTGGGAGACACACCAAACATATGGAAGAAGGTACTCTAGTCAGATTTAGCTTTTTGGCCATCAAGGAAAACGCTATGTCTGGCGCAAACCCAACAGCTCTCATCACCCCGAGAACCCTATCCCAGCGAAGCATGGTGGTGGCAGCATCATGCTGTGGGGATGTTTTTCATCGGCAGGGGCTTTGAAACTGGTCAGAATTGAAGGACTGATGGATAGAGGTAAATACAGGGAAATTCTTGAGGGAAACCTGTTTCAGTCTTTCAGAGATTTGAGACTGGGACGGGAGGTTCACCTTCCAGCAGGACAATGACCCTAAGCATACTGCTAAAGCAACACTTGAGTGGTTTAATTGAGAATCTGTGGTATGACTTAGATTGTTGTACACCAGTGGAACCCATCCAACTTGAAGGAGCTGGAGCAGTTTTGCCATGAAGAATGGAAAAAATCTCAGTGGCTAGATGTGCCAAGCTTATCGAGACATACCCCAAGAGACTTGTAGCTGTAATTGCTGCAAAAGGTGACTCAAGGTGACAAAGTATTTTTTGGGGGGGTGAATAGTTATGCACGCTCAAGTTTTCAATTTTTGTGTCTTATTTTGCATCTTCAAAGTGGTAGGCATGTTGTGTAAATCAAATGATACAACCCCCCCCCCCCCCCAAAAAAAATAAAAAAATAAAAAAAAATTGAAAGTGAATACTTTCACAAGCCACTGTATAGAGATCTCACACGTGGCCTGTACAATTCTGAACTCAAGGAGATAAATCAATGAATTGGCCAACTAAGAGGACAGAGTCACAGAACATGTATCTGTGCAAAACTGAAAATGGTAGTCTTTCTGTACTGCTGTCGGTTTGAGTGCTTCTGGCATTTGAGCGACTGGTGTTTGTAATGCCAAGCCCTCACAAAGGCCTCCCACTGTGCGTCAACAAACATACCATCTCAAGAAGATGACAAGGCCCCATCAAACACATCCACACACAAAGAGATCTTTTGGATGCTGAAAATGTTGGCCTTTCATCGAATGGGAACCAGCTTCAAAAGCCACCCAACAGAACACTTATCCCTTCAGTTGCTATGATACCAAACATGCTGTACAAACCCAGCAATGTGCAACAGAGTGCCATTATAAAGCCATAAGGTCAGAGGTCCAGAAATCAAATGAGAATGTGCTTGATTAACTTCTACGATTAAAAAGTTTAAGTGACCACAAAGGCAAGACAAGAGGAAGGGTGTTAGAGAGTACACCGATTGGCAAGTGAAAAAAGAAGAAACCATCACTTATGATAAAATACAACCCATTAATTTACCTAATTTGCTTGTGGCTTCGTTTGCAATGTTTATACTGAACAAAAATATAACGTTAGTTCATATAAGGAAATCATTCAAATGAAATAAATTCATTAGGTCCTAATCTATGGAATGGCTGGTCTCAGACGATCCTGCAGGCGAAGAAGTGGGATTGTGGAGGTCCTGGGCTGGCGTGGTTACACTTGGTCTGCGGTTGTGAGGCCGGTTGGATGTACTGACAAATTCTCTAAAAATACATTGGAGGCTTATGGTAGAAAAATGAACATTAAATTCTCTGGCAACAGCTCTGGTGAACATTCCTGCAGTCAGCATGCCAACTGACTTGAGACAACTGTGGCATTGTGTTGTGTGACAAAACTGCACATTTTAGAGTGGCCTTTTATTGGCCCCAGTACAGGTACCTGTGTTAAGATCATGCTGTTTAATCAGCTTTTTGATATGCCACACCTGGTGGATAGATTATCTTGGCAAAGGAGAAATGCTCACTAACAAGGATGTAAACAAATGTGTGCACAACATTTTTGAGAAATACTATTTTTGTGCATATTGATTTATAATTTTTTCAGCTCATGAAATATGGGACCAACACTTTACACGTTGTGTTTATATTTAGGATTCTGACACTAAAATTCTGATCTTGTCAAGATTTCTCAAGTCCTCTCCTTTGACTATCTTCCTTTATAATGCTGTTGGTGTTTCATTTACGCCAAAGATCCTAAATTCACTGGATCAATATGACAGTGTGAAACTCCGGTTATATTAAAATGGGGGAGACTCTGTCAAGTGAATACATTGATACATTAAAGTACTCCTCTTCTACTAGGGCAGGGGTTCCCAAACCTTTTTGGCCTGCGACCCCATTTTGATATTTTAAAAATGATTGTTTTTTCACCATGTGAAAAAAGTGATGTAATCAATGACCAATGTTCACTTTTTGAATTTGTGCTATGCCAGTCTATTACAAATCATTCTGTCAGTACTATTGACAGTATTTTAATCTGATGGAAGTATGGTTTGAAGTGACTGTAATCATCAAAGGTTTTGGGTAGCTCAGAAGATCATTAGGCAATAATTCTGTATAATATTCTATGTAGAAAAGAACATCATGATTGATTATGTTTTTTATCCCCCAATCTGATTTAGTGCCTTGTTAACTCGTAATGAGTCCTGTGCAGCATGTGGGCATTGTAGAGGGAAAATTGTTCCTGAAAATCGTATCTTTCAGTGATGGGGTCATAATATTTTGTACCTTAAACGGTTCAAAAGATAAAGCCACATTTGTAGGAAGAAAACAGAAACCCTCTGTTTATTACAATCACACCTAGCAGCTACCTATTTTTATTTATTTAACTAGGCAAGTCAGCTAAGAACACATTATTAGCACTGAGATGCAGTGCCTTAGACCGCTGTGCCACTCGGGAGCTGATGACCCAAGCACAATTGTATTTCTTTTAATTCAAATCAGGTGACTCCACATGGGGCGGCAACCCAAAGTTTAGGAAACTCTGTATTAGGGTAAAAGATTGCTGGCACCACACTATGGGGACCTGAGTTATGCGCATGTAAATGGCATTTATTTCCCTTTTTATGCACTTTTCTCTCTATGCGTATTCTGACATTGAACATGCTATTCATTAGGGTGGTCATAATTTTCTCAGCAGGTGATTGTCAAGCAAATAACTGCCGGTCTCGCTGTAATTTACCCTTAATTAACAAACATATTTAGCATCTCCTGGCTTCCACGAATAGCCTACAAGCCACTGATGCAAACCTTTGGAACATCTACATTTTAAAAAGTTGAATAAATTAATGTAATATAGCCTACAACATCACAATTAATCCATTATTTATTTTAGACGGGTCTAAAGAAACATGATAGAAATAAAATGTAGTCTATTTCAGATTAACAGAATAGCATACTCTGAGTTGTTATCCCTGATCTGGCTTCGCCATACGGCTGTGGGCTACACTAGTTAATTTAGCAGACAAGATCTGCTTAGAATTCCGTGGCATTATTATTATTATTTTTTTTTTTAAGTATGAAGAATACAATTGAACATTGAGAAAATATCCTTTCTATTTATTCACCAATGATTTGAGGGAGTGAGCACATGTGGCTATGCTTTGTTGAGTGGTTAACAAATAAACATATATATGCAAATGTTCTGTTTATTTGAGCTTGTCAGTAGGTAATCCTGTCTAACGCTGCTTTTTATAATGAATTGTGTATTAAAACTTAACAAAAGACTTGACTATGCAAATATGCATTTCAATAGAACTTCACTGCAACAAATGTTTCAGAGGGCAGAATAACTTATGAATTTGCGAACACTCCACACCGGTTGAATTTGTCCGTGTCAATAAACGTTGGCAAAAAAACTTAATTCAATTGTTGCCAGGAGCACAGTTAGTCACCAACGCTCTGGACAACATGAAAACAGCCTAATCAGCTCTGCTAGGGCGAGTAAAATGGCCAGAGTTTGGGTGGGGGCTAAAGATGATTCTTATGGTATTGTACACGGTCAGTGTGAACCAGAGTGACTTGACACAACTGACCAAGCAAGCTGTACAAACAAAACGTCTTATTTAATAAAAGGGGTTGCAGTCTGCGGTGAAGCATTCATCCATGTATATGGGTAAGTCTAGCTACATTTTCAGATATTATATAGTCAATTTCTAATTTTGTCAGAAAGTTATTTTCCCTGCAAGTTAACAGCTAGCTAGATGATGTTAGATGGCTGGCTCGATAGCTAACATAACGTTTATGATCTGTGTGTAGTAATGTTATCGCAGAATGCCATTTCGCATTGCTAGTTATAGCCTAATGTTAGCTAAATAACTAACTAACATTGAACCTATTTGGTTAACTTTAGCTAGCTATGACAATCGGTTTTGTATTGCTTGTACTCTATAGATTAGGATTATGGTTAATTGTTTAGCCAAAATCTTTGTATCTGGAATTTGTCTTTCAGCATCAGTAGAGCACACCTGACTCTCCTCCACCAGTCATATTAGTAGAATGACTGTACATTAGGACTTGCAGCGAGTGGTGAACTTCATCAACTATGCAGAGGATAATGCAATAGTGTTAACAGGACGCCACCCAAGACACAAACACTTTGATGGAAAGATGCTACCATCCCATGTGACAAAAGCAGCAGTGTGGCATCTCTACAAGGAATCGATGACCACACTTGTATGTAAAGCATGAACAACACGTTTTGATTATTTAATTGACCTCCAACATGATTGGCACTACTTTTATCACATTATTTCTGTGTGTGTGTTGTCATTTTAACTTCCAGTTTCCAAGATGATGTTTCTGTTCGCAATGCTGCTGCTCTGCACATTTGTAGGTAAGTGAAACTTACCTGATAATGATGCATTAAAAATTATATTACATTTTCTTTTCATTAACTTATCTTAAGGTTATTTTGTTGGTTGCAGGCAGCCAGGTCCCATTTACTTTTGAACTTTTTAAACAAATTTGCCCCCGACTGGTGCATCAGCCTCATCAAGCAGCCCTTTGGAAAGACCAGAGTGAACACTGTCTGAGATTACTGGTGTTGTGAAGGACAGCACTGTGGCAGGGGTCAACATCCCACAGCTGATTGGATTGGAAGATGGTACGGTGCTGGTGGAAAGCTATGGCTAGCAACAACACCTGACTCCGTAGTTCAGGCCAGTGCCATAGTTCAAGCTGTACCAGCACTTTAGTTGAATATCATTTTCATTGCATGAGGTTATTCTTCTTATCTAAACTTGGGGGGTGAATTGATGTTGTACAAGTTTGTAATGTCAGACTGGACAAACTTATGTTTTTTGAGACGATCAGGGAGTTTTGCGACGAAGAGACTATGGACATCACATGTCAAGGGCAGGACAGAAACAGACTCTCCGAATATAGATTCACTTTTTCATGCGTGGTTCGGACGAACCAGTCATCAGCAATATCTGCAGTGCCTCTATTCAAATTACTCTCTTCTAACACACTCGCCATACATTGCTG
The DNA here is from genome assembly GCF_013265735.2 of Oncorhynchus mykiss. NCBI lineage: Eukaryota > Metazoa > Chordata > Actinopteri > Salmoniformes > Salmonidae > Oncorhynchus > Oncorhynchus mykiss. The sequence continues at coordinate 32,922,427 of NC_048573.1, forward strand.
CTACTTTTTTCATCCTGCTGCACAGCCACTTTACCCCTGATTGTATGCATACAATTACCTCATATATCACTGATATTGTTATTGATATTGTTCTTGTACATACTGTATATTATTTATATTGACAGTCTATTTCTGATATTGCTACTATGCAAGTAACCATTTGGATGTACCGTTTACACCTTCTGTAGAGACCCATCCACTTGGCAATATGTGGCTGGGGGTTATAGCATTTCTTTCACACGACCCATCAATTTGTGTCGGTGTAAGAGTCATCTAATATTTATACAATCTTTTTATCTGGACACTTTCTGTTTACCTGGAATTTTTCCTTATTGTAGGCTACTACTTTTACCACTTTTAGTCTTAATCTTTACTACACTACTGACTGTTTAGCACATGACCTCACATGTGAATCCTTAAAGATGGGTGGGGATGGCTTAAGAGGGTGTGAACAATTCTGAATGGGTGTAGACAAAGGAGAGCTCTCCAGTAGGTACCAAAACGTTCAAAGGCCATTTTCTCAAAAGTGAGATTACAAGTGTGTCAACTTTCAACGAACAATTACTTTCCCATTGTTCCTCAAATGCTGTGTACGATACACCATTTTGTAGCTCTGAGTTTCTACTTTTATCCAATGTAAAAAACACAATTTCAAATTTTGCTACATAAGACCTATTTGAGCCGGTCGGCCACACATTACAATTGTTTTAGATATATTTTACCTTACGATCGCTGGAGACAAAATGTGAAACCATTCATATGGCAGCAAACTGAAGCATATCTACCTTTTCCACAGTGAAATTTATGAAATGCTGGCCTTATAACTTGGGATGAAATTTGGAGACCCAAGCAATGGGCTTCGGGAGCCATGCACAAATGACAGTATAGTGCCAAACCTACTGAGTAGATTTATTATTTCTAGATTGTTTTAATTATATGCCCAGACTGTTCACTCTTTTTTACAATTTGTATTGTGTTAAATATTAGCCACTATTTGTAGCCACCGTCAGTTAAACCCACATACATTTATAACTGTCAGACCATAAAATACGTAGCAGTTTAAACGTGGAGCCTGGTGCACGATGACTAGACCGTTGTCATCACAGTTCCATGATTACTGAAGATTATTAGGGTAGATTTATAGGACTACTGTTCAACCCCTATTGTACACTTCTCACATTTCAATAGTTCATGGATTGAACATTAGAATATTGCACCTTTTAAGGATCAATCAAACCACTATTTTTTATTCACCTATATATTTAATGTGTAAAGGCTCTCCAAACCTGTTTTTAAATTATTCATAAATACTTTCCTAACCCTAAATAATAAAGAAGATCAGAGTATTTTTAAAACTACCAGTCACATGTGATCCCCCTCCGGCCTCTAAGTCACCAGGCTGCTTGTTATGGCGCACACCTGTCACCATTGTTACGCGCACCTGCGCATCATCAGACTCACCTGGACTCCATCACCTCCCTGATTACACACACATATATATATATATATATATATATATATATATATATATATATATATATATATATATATATATATATATATATATATATATATATATATATATATATATATATATATATATATATATATATATATATATAGGAACCCTTTGGTTCCTTCCCCGGGAATTATTGTTTCATTTTATGTTGCATTTCTTTATTAAAACACTCACTCCCTGAACTTTCTTCCAGACTCTCAGAGCAACTCATTACAGAATAACGCCTCACCTAAGGGAATCAGCAGGGAGTGTTTTATTTTTTTCGGTGGGAATGATGTCAGGTCGGGAGCCGCTACAGGCTCTCATGCCTCAGCCGGATCGCCAGGCTCCCTTGCTTCCACCGGCTCGTCAGGCTCTCATGCCTCAGCCAGATCGCCAGGCTCCCCTTCCTCAGCCGGTCTGTCAGGTTCCTGCGTATCAGCAGGGGTGACCGGTCCTCTCCTGATCCCTGGGATCGTCCCTTTGGTTGGCGTCCTGTGGCTGGAGCCAAACACACCAGAGAGGGGGTACCATCCCGTATGCTCTCTCCGGCGCTCAAGGTTGCCATGCTCCTGTGTCTCAGCCGGATTGACAGGTTTCCCGCGCCTCAGCAGAGGTAACTGGTCTGCTCCTGATCCCCGGTCCGCTCCTGATCCCGGGTCCGCTCACAATACCCATTTTGGTCGGCATCCTGCGGCTGGAGTCGCGCGTCGGGGAGGGGGTACTGTCACGTGTCCGGCCTCTAGGTCACCAGGCTGCTCGTTATGGCGCACACCTGTCACTATCGTTACGCGCCCATGCACGTCATCAGATCTCATGGACTCCATTACCTTCCCTATATGTCAATCCCTTTGGTTCCTTTCCCAAGCATTATTGTTTCTGTTCCCGTGTTAAGTCTGTGCGTAGTTTGTGTTTTGTTGCATATATTTATTAAAACACTCACTCCCTGAACTTGCTTTTCGACTTTCAGCGCAACTCGTTACACTACCAATTGGTGCTGAAAAGTAATCGAATACTTGTGTATTTACATGTCTTTCTTTCATTCATCCCCAATAGTCTGAACCGTTCTCTACATATATCCTAGTGAGTCTGTTTAAGATGTACTGAATGTACTAAAAACACTATTGAATGAAATAGAAAATCTGTTTACCAGCAAGTGGGAGGGTTTTCAGTGGTTTAATCACATTTATTCAGCGTGTGCAACAGAACCACGCCTGCAAGGCCAGTTACGCACCTGCATAAAGTTAGGTTGAATACCAATTACTGAGAAATGGGTAGCAAAGGTGTACATTTCCTAAGTCTAAATTGGGACCTATGGAAACTACATTACACACACTCATGCACATTTTTCAGTGCTTTACTTGACATCTCCAGTATGGATGGAGTACCTTTGATTTGTGTCTCATTGTAACCTACCTGCAGTGCGAACACTTAGCTCCGCACTGTCTCCCCTATGCAGCAGCTGGATATTACAGTATGTTTGTCATATACACAATACTCTCCTAAGGGCTTGAGCTCACCGTTGGCAGTAATCTCAATTTGGACAATTAAAGTTAACAGCAAATCTGGGTGGGCAGCTGATGTAACTCTAGCTGTTTTTATGAGCGACAGACACCAAGTATTAACTCTGTGCTGCCCCAGGGTACTGGATCTTTTTAGGGCCTTTTAATCTAGATTGGTTTACCCCAGCCTCAGACCATTAAGAATATTTGTTTGTTTTTAACTGATTGCAAAACCTACATGGATTAATGTAAAAAATCCAGCAAACTATTTTGACAAATAGCCCCCACAAGTACTTGTCCAGTGGTGTCTTTGCTAATGATCTCAGTGATCACTGTCTTATTGCGTGTATTAGCGATACCAAACAAATTAACACTGATCCTAGTATAATTATGAAGATAAAAAAATCTAAATCCCTGCAAGCTTTTCTTCATGATATGTATTGCTCTGACTTTTCAGCTGCATGCCTGACCCTGAATTAGCTCTAGAACTGTTTATCTATTTGTATCTCTCTGGCAGACAAACAGTAAAAGTAGAACAAATTCTTGGTTCTATAAAGAGGAATAATGGTCTGGGGCTGTTGTTCATTGTTTGGGTTAGGCCCCTTAATTCCAGTGAAGGGAAATCTTAATGCTACAGCATACAATAACATTCTAGATGAGTCTATTTCTCTATGATCAATCCATAAATAATCAAGACTTATAGTACCAGTCAAAAGTTTGGACACACCTACTCATTCCAGGGTTTTTCTTTATTTTTGCTATTTTGTACATTGTAAAATAATAGTGAAGACATCAAAACTATGAAATAACACATATGGAATCATGTTATAACCAAAAAAGTGTGAACAAATAAAAATATTTTATATTCTTCAAAGTAGCCACTCTTTGCCTTGATGACAGCTTTGCATACTTTGCATAATCAAGTTTCAACCCTTCAGACTACTTATCGGGCTGGCACTAAATATGTTATCAAGTCAGCTCAGCTTGCTTTTAGCGAGCTGAGATGTGCTGGAGAGTGCAACGTGAAAAGTAACATTATGGTTCAGGTCGGAACAGTGTGAAAGGGGTATAGAAGAAATTAAAGAATATCCAAGATACAGATTTTGAATGCCATTCTAAAGACAAACAATCAGTACATTAGGCCCAAATAATCAATAGGTAGTCAACTGGTGATTATAAAGGGAGATTGGATTTCCCATGGGATTAGCAGGAGCACAAGTTAACTTAGCAATCAATTGTTGATTGAGAAACAGGTTTCAACCTGTTAGATTCTTGTTCCACACAAAAGGCAGAGTGAGGGTGAGCTAGGGGCATCCCTAGTCTAACTCCCAAGCTGTAGTCATTACCAGTACGAGTCTTGCCAACAATCAGGGTCTCTAAGGATCAGAGTAGAGTGCAACATTGAGACATAAAAAGTGGTGCCTGCAAATTGTTTTTAATCATTATGCTCTAGTTCAAAAAAGGATTTCAAATCCAGTGATCCTGATGTGCTTGGCCTCAGATCAAAGCAATGCCACAGTTGACATTTTAAATGATTAGCATTGTCTAGTTTGGTTCCAATTTGAAATTATTAATTTAAAGATTACTTATGACAAATACACTGAGTGTACGTAACATTAAGGATACCTCCCTAATATATTGGACTACACGGTGTTGAACGCGTTCTACAGGGATGTTGTCCCATGTTGACTCCAATGCTTCCTACAGTTGTGTCAAGTTGGCAGGATATCCTTTGGGTGGTGGATCATTGCTAATACACACAGGAAACCCGGCAGCGTTGCAGTTCTTGACACAAACCGGTGTGCCTGGCACCTGCTACCATATCTCATTCAAAGGCACTTAACGTTTGTCATGCCCATTCACCCTCTGAATGGCACACATACACAATCCATGTCTCAAGGCTTAAAAATCTCTTTAAACTGTCACCTCCTCTTCATCTACAATGATTGAAATTAGTTTAACGAGTTCCATCAATAAGGGATCATTGCTGTCACCTGGATTGACCTGGTGTCACACCCTGATCTGTTTCACCTGTTTTTGTGCTTGTCTCCACCCCCCTCCAGGTGTCGCCCATCTTCCGCATTAACCCGTGTATTTATACCTGTGTTCTCGGTGTCATGACGTGGCCCTTTCTGGGTGTAGATCGTGGCTCCCTCACGCTTGCGCCTAAACCAGGTTTAAAACCTCAGGTCATAAATACAGAGTAGAAACTACCATGCAGTATTTGAGAGAGAAAGAGAGCGAGAGAGAAAAAACAAAGCACTTCACTTGGCCAAACTCCTAAGTCTCCAAAATGGGAGAATGAAACATACTTTCTACTTTTGAGAATGTGGGAATGATCCATGGACACTTAAGGGGACAGTTATGTTGTGTGTTTCATTTGGTGATCTCATTAAGGACAGGAAACACACATAACGGTATCTCTTAACCTTTCTGGTCTCCCCATCCCGGATCCGGGGTCGTGAATACAGACTCAAGCTCATTACCATAACGCAACGTTAACTATTCATGAAAATCGCAAATGAAATGAAATAAATATGCCATCTCTCAAGCTTAGCCTTTTGTAAACAACACTGTCATCTCAGATTTTCAAAATATGCTTCTCAACCATAGGAAAACAATCATTTGTGTAAAAGTAGCTAGCTAGCGTTAGCATTTAGCGTTAGCATTTAGCGTTAGCATTAGCGTTAGCATCCAGCACGCAACATTTCAACAAAAACATAAAAGCCTTCAAATAAAATCATTTACCTTTGAAGAACTTCTGATGTTTTCAATGAGGATACTCTCAGTTAGATAGCAGATGCTCAGTTTTTCCAAAAAGATTCTTTGTGTATTAGAAATAGCTCCGTTTTATACATCACATTTGGCTACCAAAAAAAATCTGAAAATTCAGTCCTCAAAACGCGAACTTTTTTCCAAATTAACTCCATAATATCGACTGAAAACATGGCAAACGTTGTTTAGAATCAATCATCAAGGTGTTTTTCACATATCTCTTCATTGATACATCGTTCTTGGACACATGGTTTCTCCCCTATATCAAATGGAAAAGTACGAGCAGCTGGCAATTGCGCACCGAATTCCACGCAGGACACCAGGCGGACACTTGGAAAATGTAGTCTCTTATGGTCAATCTTCCAATGATATGCCTACAAATACGTCACAATGCTGCTAAGACCTTGGGCGAACGACAGAAAGTGTAGGCTCATTCCTTGCGCAATCACAGCCATATAAGGAGACAATGGAAAACAGAGCTTCAGAAATTCTGCTAATTCCTGGTTGATGCATCATCTTGGTTTCGCCTGTAGAATGAGTTCTGGGGCACTTACAGACAAAATCTTTGCAGATTCTGAAACTTCAGAGTGTTTTCTTTCCAAAACTGTCAAGAATATGCATAGTCGAGCATCTTTTCGTGACAAAATATCGCGCTTAAAACGGGAACGTTTTTTATCCAAAAATGAAATAGCGCCCCTAGAGATCTAACAGGTTAAAGTGTACATTTCCCAGCTGTCAGGTTTACATGTAAATATTGTGAAACATATGTGATTAAACATGAAACTATTTGTGAAAAGGAATGGAACCGCCCTTTTCTACTGAAACGTATAAAACCCACTCCTGATTAAATTCACACCAGACCACGCAAACGCCGGTGTAAACTAAGGTTGCAAATGGTTGAATTTCTAAGACCAAAACATGCCGGGTGATGCTGGTGTGTGAAGTGGTTTAAACTACAACGCTACCAAAGGACAAGACTATACCACGTGAAGCATTGAATGTACGGTTGAAAATGGTTCAACTCTGAGACTATCGATCCAGACAGAATAAGAGCAAACCTTAGACACAAATTACTAATCTGCAGCTAGAAATGACGTAAACCTAGGACGAGACTACAGACATCTGCCGAAGCATCTATTCTATGAGAACATTTCTGAATGGTAATCTTTCTATCTAGTCTTACTACCTACAACCACTAAAGACTTTGTGACTTCAATGAAAGTTAACCAGAGACTCTAATGAACCCTACAGGACGATCGAGGATTCCAACAGAGAAGACAACAACGACATACGTCGTAAATATATTTACATTGCAATTATTCTTGAATGCGCGACCGTTCATGTGCAAAGAATTAGCATTTCAATTAATATAATTATAGACTGTGTGTAGTGAATCCATGTTGCCTTTCCCGCTCTTTCTCAGTCCACACCCCCTTCCCTTTGTCTACCAAGCCGTCATATCAGCTTACCCCACTACAGACTTTTCCATCATCATTAGTAACCAATATCTACTGTTTGTATATGTATTTCTGTGAATAGTTAGTAAATAAATAATTAAGCCAATTTGTATATTGCTGATTCATAATTTATGCTAGTCTTCGTGCAGATAACCAAGAATTTTATGACGTTCAGATGACTGATAAAAGGTCAATTATAATTCATGATTGACTGCTATTGATACAAAAGATCTTCAGATATTTAAGAGTGGATTCGGGAGATAGCCACTCTATATAAACTAATGCTTCCGTGGTGCCCCGGATTCCTAATGAGTTAGTTATTGCCTGAATTTAATAAAATAATTAAACGTTAGGTAATTGATTTTAAAATAGCATGTCATCACATTAAAGATAGAAAAGACGGGTACCATATGACGCCCTGTGTGGGGCATCTAAAATAGAATGAGGTATTCATGATTGAATTAAGTGGGGATATTAACTGTGCAAACAGATTACTGTACGAACAGACTGTGTTAGATATGAATAGAGCCGTGTGGTATATGTGTTGCTCATATAGTTGTCCCGGTATCGCATATCCGATGACGTCAAAGTGTCTTATGAGTTGTTAAATTCCAGATTTAGTCTGTTAGGGCAAACAGTACTTATTCTGTCGGTAAATATTAATTTCTAGAGCAAGGGCATATATCCAGTAATGTTAGAAATTTGAGGATGGATCTGTTTGGTGACAAAGCCGAAGTGCTATCAGTCTACCAATCGCGCTGAGCCAGCTTGAGTAGGTCCCAGGTGTATCTGTTTTTCTGTACCGCGCGTTCCGGTATTATAATGCTAGCAAAGTTAATGCCGAATGGGTTAATGTGAGACGTCACTAATAAATACCCTTTCCATGTTGTTTGGAATTCTTTGTGCTGTGGGAACAGTATAAGAATAGCAAGTTGGCACAAGATGCTACAGCTAACAAAGGAATAGCAGCCATTTTGTTTTCCTGTGTCACTGCTAAAACTCTAACGTCTTGGGCGAAGGAAGAGTTCCGCCATTGTACTTCCGTTTGAGTTCAGCTTTGTGCGATCAGTGAACTCTAGTGGTGAACCGCAAGTAATATTTTTTTTAAATATACAATTAGAAAGCAAATCGTGTGCTCATATTATCTACGGACAACCTTATGATAATCCTGCCAATCTCAATTGTCTGAAATTGTCCCATTCAATTTAATAAGTTAAATTGTTGAACATAACTTTTTCAAGTTCTTCCAATTAAATGAGACATTTAAAACGTTCTAATATTAACCTAGATTAACTTATCAGGTTAATTATATTTTAATTCCCAAATAGCCTATACAGGTTTGACTTATCAGTAAAATTTGCTTTTGCAAATCTCAGTCAGTACTACCCTTTACTGAATGAAGTCCCGACTCCAGCCGGAATCCCATGTGGATTTGGTTTTAGGGATAAGTGAACCTAGTGGTGAATGTACCATAACATTTGCTCTACTGGTTACACTCATTGATTAATCAATTCATTAATGTCCTTAATGTCCTCGTCTTTGCAGCTTCCAACGTATTCCAAAACCAAACTTTGGAAAAATAGGAAGATTTTTTTTTCTCTCCTCTCAAATGTTCTTATGTGCAAGCTATCAGAGGGAGTTATTAGTGAAACCTCACCCATAAAAGGATTTATCTCTGACCTCAGCAGCGATACCAACCCTAACTATGCCATTAGCGGAAAAACAGTAGAAATCGCAACAAACGCTCTCCAAAATCAACCTTCGGGCACAGGCCTTGTAAAGGTTCTCTCCAGTTTAGCTCAGATGTCTTGTCATCGGTCCAATACCGCAATGCACAGCTGAAGCACGAGCAGGACACGGTCGACATAAAGGGACAGCTGGCGAGAACTGGGAAACTCATGGCAAACGCAGAAAATAAAAGTTATGCTAGCTAAGGAACTGCGTTTGAAAACTGAACAATTAAATGTAATTGCAAAAACTTATGACAACAAATGAGCACAAACTCTTCAACAAAATCGTCTTCTACAGGAACAACTCGATTGAGCCAAAACCAAACACGATGACGTCCACGCCAAACTAGATAAATCTGACGAGTTATCTACAAACAGGAGCGCACAACTTGATAACATGCATGCAGTTTTGTAGAACGTTTCTCAAAGTAACAATGTTCTTCTCCAAATGCTGCAGAGCAAAGACGATCAGTTAACCTCTCTGCCCCCGAACCCATTAGCGGGATTAAATTCAACAACATACGATGATCGCTACATAAATAGTTATATTAAACATTCATGAAAATACAAGTGTCTCACATGTTTCGAAAGTCTAGAATCTTGCTAATCCAACTGCGTTGTCAGATTTAAAAAAGGATTTACTGCGAAAGAATACGATGCGATTATCTGAGGATAGAGCCCCATTAAAAAAAACTATTTCAACCAGCACAGGCGTAACAAAATCACAAATTGCAATAAAATCAATTGTTTTCCTTTGACGATCTTCCTCTGTTTGCAATCCCAATGCTCATTGTTACACAATGAATGGTCTTTTGTTTGATCAAATCCATTTTTATAGCCTAACACGAAACATTTTGTGAACCGCTTGTGTCGTGAATTCCGTCTCATTCCATTTTCGACGACACATTCGATGTAAATACACACACTAAACGTGACTTTTCTAGTCATGTTTGGTTTCATTGCAATCAACTGGTTTGTTTGTAACAACTGAACTTGATGGGTCATTTCGCGGGACGTACTGACTGAAAGATACCGATTTGAAGACAACAAGTAATGACATCATTGTGCACCAATGATATGACCGCTGTTTCGTTGATTGACTGTATTTTAACCCAATGACCACTGATCGTCTTGAAATCTAGCTGGGTAGATAGCCAATGAGCTGAGATAAACAGCAATATGTAATGGTTATGTGTTGGAAGACCAACCCATGTAGTAAACTGCGACGTAAAGAAGGTCATTCGCCATTGAAGATTCATACTGGAAGGAGCGCATGTTACACAGAACTTTTTTGGTAAAGCGCATCTTCAGCTGTTTATATATCAATCAGTATGACGACTAAGTCAGGGAAAGCTAAATCTAAGTCTAGATATACAGATGTACACACAATTGTTGAAGAAATTGATCGGGAAAAAGAGACAAATTGTTGGAGGACGATTCATAGCTTTGACTCCCAAATGGAGGAATATTTTTTGGACTGGTAAATTCTTCTCATGCTGATGCCGTTGTTTGAAATTAATAATATAAAATATTATTTGTGATTTTTTTTAATTTTAGTAGCAATATATAAAAATGTAATGAAATATGTAAAGTACAGGTTGGCTATACATTGTGGGTGGGGGTTTGTTGTATGTATGTTTATGACTCATAGCCTATGTTTGTGTGTGTATATATACATATTGTGGATTAGAGGGAGCATGGCCGAGATGCGTGTGTCTCCCGCTCCACCCCACCCCACCCCACCCCCACATGAAAAAGCCTATTTGAGGCTGTTGAGGGGAGGGCAGGCCCACAACAATGGCCGAAGTGAAATGGAGACAGTAGATACAGCTGGTCTGTTGTAATATAATAAAGACAGTAGATCTAGCTGAAATGTCATAATATAAAATAGACAGTAGATCTAGCTGGTTTGTCATAATATAAATGAGACAGTAGATCTAGCAGGTCTATAATAATATATTCAACCTTATGTTCCCTGTACTCTATATATACCTGTTTATTATACCTGTTGATACAGGGCTCATATGTGAAACTATTCTAATTGAACATTTTCTTACACAGTGACACTGACTCCGATTGGGAGGCCCCAGTGCCAAGGTGTCCATCCCCCACTGAAGCTGGTTCATCCAGCTCCTGCCACAAGTATTGTTCATCTGCCCAAATGTATTTCTGCAGGCATGGATGTGCCTCAGGGCCAAAAGGGCACAGCATGGAGGCGTCGCTGTGTTCTTTGCAAAATTAAGTCCCCCATCACCTGCACCACATGCTTGCTGACCCTCTGCTTTACAGCAGAAAGAGACTGCTATGGCACCTGGCATCAGCAGCACAATATTGTGTAGAGGACTGAGTGTCTTCCAAATATTGAAAGTGTTATTTTGTAAATGTATATATTTTTTTCATGTTTTTTCTCCATTTTGGGGGGGGTGTGTGTTAGAAAGCCATTTTGGTATTTTGTATATAGTTATTCCATTCAAAATGTATAACTTCACCAATTTGGCCACTTGGGTACATTTGGGCTACTTGTGTGGGATACCTGGATGACTTCATGATAAATGTCATGTAGCACACACATTTTGGAAGTTATCATTCTGAAACTTTGCACAGGTACAGTTGCCCTCTTATGTTTTTCACTGAAATTGTCCCCATCATCCTATCTGAATGTTTGTTTTGTCTTGTTCAGTTTAAAGATGATACAACAATAAAAATGAAAAAATGTATGGGTTTTTCATTGTATTATCTAAACCAGATCTATTGTGTTATTCTCCTACATTCAATACACATTTACACAAACTTCAGGGTGTTTTCTTTCAAATGAAACCAAGAATATGCATATGGTTATGTCTTCAGGCGGAAATTGAAAAAAGTAGGTGGGTAGCTGTAAGATGTTAATGAACACAATGACTTAGTTGGATGACAAATCAGCATAACTGAAATCACTGACCAAATGAATGATGAGAGAACTCAGGTGATGAAGATGGAAATACTGATTTCTAAGCAAAGGGAGGAAATCTCATCACTGAATCTCTTGTGCCGTACTCAAGACCTCTTTCTGCAGATATGACAGATAAGTTTGAGACCGAAAGGAGCAAGTGCGACACTCACATGTCCAAAATCAGCATTCTAAGCTCTCAAGTGGACTCTGCAATGCAGCAGAATACCCTTAGGTACAATCTGGTGGAATTACAGAACGGTCACGCGCTACAGTGTGACTACCCAACCAAGCAACCGGAGCCCGGTACTCAAAGGAGTGAAGACGATAGAAGGTTTCAGACTTTGCCTCCCTCATGTGTCCCTCAGTCTTCTCCTCTTGGCAATTCAGCACTGTGTAATATGGCGACTCTTCACCAACAAAGTCAAAGCTTGGCTTCTCCTCTTGGCCTTTCGGACCCAATTTCCCCACAGGATGAATCCAACCCTCACTGCCCACTTGACGTGGAATGCCTCGACAAACTCGTCAAGAATTTTCCCAGCTTTGACCCCGTTCCAGGTCAGCCAAACGATACTGAGACGTTCCTAGCTGACATGGAGGATGGATGGCTACCTGAACGCTACAAGTTCTGACAGGGTTTACCTGTTGAAGTGAACGCCGACGAGGTTCATTCGTCTACAAGGGCAACATGTGCTTAACGACTACGCTAAACTTGCCACAGCTTTGAAATTAGAATTCAGTGGTTCTGTGACTCAAAAACACGATAACACTGTCAAACAGGCTCGGAATGAACACCCACAAGCTTCCTATCATAGGCTTCGTTCAGCTTACTTTGGCCTACTCACTGAAACAGGAATGGAAGAGCTGTTATCGTTCAAACAAATGTTTCTGTCAAACATGTATTCCACCTTCATTACCTACTTGGGCCCTACAGCCCACGTTGGCTTGCAAGCAAAAGCTTGCAGTACCAGTCAAAAGCGTACAGAGGCCCATTATCAGCAACCATCACTCCTGTGTTCCAATGGCACGTTGTGTTAGCTAATCCAAGTTTATAATTTTAAAAGGCTAATTGATCATTAGAAAACCCTTTTGCGATTATGTTAGCGCAGCTGGAAACTGTTGTTCTGATTAAAAAAGCTATAAAACTGGCCTTCTTTAGACTAGTTGAGTATCTGGAGCATCAGCATTTGTGGGTTCGACTACATGCTTAAAATGTCCAGAAACAAAGCCCTTTCTTCTGAAACTCGTCAGTCTATTCTTCTTCTGAGAAATGAAGGCTATTCCATGCGAGAAATTGCCAAGAAACTGAAGATCTTGTACAATGCTGTGTACTACTCCCTTCACAGAACAGCGCAAACAGGCTCTGGTGCACAACTGAGCAAGAGGACAAGTACATTAGTGTCTAATTTGAGAAACAGATGCCTCACAAGTCGTCAACTGGCAGCTTCATTAAATAGTACCCGAAACACAACAATCTCAAAGTCAACAGTGAATAGGCGACTCCGGGATGCTGGCCTTCTAGGTAGAGTTGCATATCTCATACTGGCTAATAAAAAGAAAAGATAAAGGTTGGGCAAAAGAACACAGGCACCGAATAGAAGAACTCTGCCTAGAAGGCCAGCATCCCATAAAATTGTTTTTCAAAAGGACAATGACCCAACACACCTCCAGGCTGTGTAAGGGATATTTGACCAAGGAGATTGATGGAATGCTGCATCAGATGACCTGGCCTCCACAATCACCCGACCTCAACCCAACTGAGATGGTTAGGGATGAGTTGGACCGCAGAGTGAAGGAAAAGCAGCCAACAAGTGCTCAGCATATGTGGGAACTCCTTAAAAACAGTTGGTAAAGCATTCCAGGTGAAGCTGGTTGAGGGAATGGCAAGAGTGTGCAAAGCTGTCATCAAGGCAAAGGGTGGCTACTTTGAAGAATCTAAGATCTTTGTTTGATACTTTTTTTGGTTACTACAAGATTCCATGTGTTTTTTCATAGTTTTGATATCTTCACTACTTTTCTACAATGTAGAAAATAGCAAACATAAAGGAAAACCCTTGAATGAGTAGGTGTCCAAACTTTTGACTGGTACTGTATGCCGTTTAGCAGACAGTTATCTAAAGCAAGTTACAGTCATGCGTGCATACATTTTCCATGGACCTACGACCCTTGGTGTTGCGAGCGCCATGCTATACCGTATATATATATATATATATATACTGAACAAAAATATAAACACAACATGCAACATTTAAAAAATTTGACTGAGTTACACTTCATATAAGGAAATCAGTCAATTTAAATAAATTCATTAGGTCTTGAGCTGGTGGTCCTGGGCTGGTGCTGGTTTGGTTACATGTGGTCTGCTGTTGTGAGGCCGGTTGGACGTACTGCCAAATTCTCTAAAACAACGTTGGAGGTGGCTTATGGTGGAGAAATTAACATTACATTCTCTAGCAACACCTCTGGTGGATGTTCCCGCAGACAGCATGCCAATTGCATGCACCCTCAAAATTTGAGACATCTGTGGCATTGTGTTGTGTGACAAAACTGCACATTTTAGAGTGGCCTTTTATTATGCTGTTTAATCAGCTTCTTCATATGCCACACCTGTCAGGTGGTTGGATTATCTTGGTAAAGGAGTAATGTTCACTAATAGGGATGTAAACCTATTTGTGCTTATGGAAAATTTGGGGGAACTTTTATTTCAGCTAATGAAAAATGGGACCTTGCATTTTATATTTTTGTTCAGTACATTTATTCAACTGCGTGACAAAGACACTATCCACTTTATATTGTAAATACAGTCATACTTGACCTGCACATTCATAATTTATTCTATTGTGTAAATATCAGTTGTATTACTATGCATACAAGGGTATTCTTCTTACTTGTTATTTTTTATTGACTTTTGATTATTATTGATATTTTTGATTGACTTTTGATTATTATTGATATTTGTACTACATTTGAGGGAGCTTGCAAGTAAGCATTTCGCTGCACCATTGTGCCTGCTGTAAATTGTGTCCGTGATGAATAAAAGTTTGATTTGAAGTGTGTTTCACTAATAAAATACATTTATTTTCATTCAAATTAAAGAGGAGCTGAACGGAAGAAATCCTGATATGGTTAAAAATAGTCAAACATTAATTTATTTAAGGTATCAAGGATATTACTGTTTTCATAGGGTTGGGTTTAGATTTAAATCCTGCCCACATACCTTTAACACGGGACCGCTGCCTGGCAGCACCCAAATTATCAGAGCACACCAGCAAGCATTCCAATCGTAGCAGCAGAATGAACCTACAGCCCATCCATTTCTTTACAGAGAGCAAAACTACCCAATTGATTCATTAGCATACACCGCATCAGGTCTTGTTTGTTTGAAATGAGACAATGAACGAGACATAGCTACAATACATTGTCGCCAATATTATGTTGAAAGAACGAGACTTATTCTTTATAAACAGCTTGTTTTTTTGAGTGAAGAGGATCAAACAACAATAACTACCAGGTTACGATATAGTGAATCTCGTTTTTCTTAATGAGGAGAAAAACACAGGCGGAATCAGTGAATTCAGCCCACTTTAAAAAAAATATTGAAGACTTTGTTGCTGCTTGCAGCTATATCAGGTTTTGTTAGATTCTCCTTGCATGGAGCCACTATCTCATGCCCAAACTGTAAAAAAGTTTTACAAATGAGCATACAAGTAGAGCACCCAAGGAGAAATTACTAGGCCAAACCCTGAACTGAATGGCCCATAGGTGGTCAAAATTGAGATTTTCAGAGAAAACACCATTTATTTTAATGAAAACCCACTGGTATTGGAATTTGTAACACGGTTTCATTTAGTTACATCTATGGTTTATGTGATCTAACTGTTAAATGTAATGTTTAATCAAAACCCACTGGGCAAAAACTGGTTGAATCAATGTTGTTTCCACATAATTTCAAACCAAAAAATTCAATCGAATCAATGTGGAAAACTGATTGGATTTGTAAAAAGTTATCAACGTAAGGAAATGTTGTCTTTTTTTAACCTAAATCTAATTACAGGGTGACGTTTTCTGGTTGATGTCACATTGGATTCACATTAGCTGACAACTCAAACAAATGTAAATCCAAACTTACACACAATGTCCGAGGGACATAAAAGCCACTCTATTCGTGGAATAAGCCGATATTATGGTGGGCCTAAGTGGCTAAGGGTCCAAATATTTTCAGTAGAACAGCCCAAATAAACCAGGTCAATTGTAATGGTTAGAAAATGTTATTCTACACCTGTGCAATCAATTGAAATTAGTGAAATGAGAATCTCTGCTGGATGACGCTTTATCTTGAGAGTAATGCAGTCAATCGGTACTATTTATGTAGACTCAAAGAGCGAACACACATGCTATATGTATGTAATTGGGATTAATAAACCCAGGGTAGAGCATGGAGGACACGCTTCCACGGGAAAAAAAGTAGATACTGCAATTTCAGCTCTTTGGCCTGGTACTTTTTTTAAAATATTTGTTGAATATTATCAACGATGCAGATAGAAAATGCCAGATAGAATTGATGCAACTCTCTATTATCTGGAATACAATAATGCCAGGTCTATACCTAATATTCCTATCTGCAATAGTGTGAATGTTCCTCCCAAATGAAAAAGCACTTGCTCCCCGACCTTCCGCTATACCCTTAGATACAACAGGACAAATTTAATGACGTGCTGACCTCAGCCCCCCTTTAACCATGTGACGTTTGATGAAATACGATTGGCTGTAATTTATACCATACGAGTAGCATGGCCATGGCATAAAAAATGAGTCTTCCCTAAAAGGGGAAGTGCACTTACAGCATGTTGTCTGGGGTGGGCACAGCTGTCCTCGCCTTGTTGGCCACCAACCACATGTCCACTCTGCTATCTGAAGAACTCAATAACACAATTCCAAACGTCGACCTCAATGTTTTATTTAGTTGTGTTTTAGTACATGGGAGAGTCTTACAGGCACTGCCTTACCTACTTTTGAAGACATGGCCAAACCTTTCTCACATTGAATTATAAGCCCTATTCCCTCTGTAATCTCAAACCCTTGAAGAGTCCTTTTTCTTACTATACCTTCAGGCATTAAGACTAGTTTTCAATTAAATGTAAAGGGCTGGACTATCGAGACAGATTATTTGCAAAGTCCTTGCATTTTGCAGATACGTTGCCAGAGGCTATTTGAGATGCAAAACAGAGGGGTTCGGAAGATCCGGTGACAGACATGGCTGAGCTCCTCTCAGCCCCACTGGTTTTGACTTTGAGCCAGTTGTCATGTACTTTGGGGAGAGCCAAGGGAGTAACAGGTGCATGGCCATTTTGAACAGCGCATGGCTTATCATGCCAGTAGTAATACCAGGTGCATCAGAGCTTGAAGCAAGCACCCTACTTAACGTGAAGGTACATTAGATGGTATGTGGACGCCTGCTCGTTGAACATCTCATTCCAAAATCGTGGACATTAATATGGAGTTGGTCCCCCCTTTGCTGCTGGGAAGGCTTTGTACCATATGTTGGAACATTGCTGCAGGGACTGTCTTCCATTCAGCCACAAGAGCATTAAGTGAGGTCGGGCACTGACTTTGGGCGATTAGGTCTGGCTAGCAGTCGGCGTTCCAATTCATCCCAAAGGTGTACGATGGGGTTGAGGTGCAGGCCAGTCAAGTTCTACCCCCACCAATCTCGACAACCCGTTTCTGTACGGACCTTGCTTTGTGCACGGGGGTATTGTAAAACTGAAACAAGAAAGGGCATTCCCCAAACTGTTGCCACAAAGTTGGAAGCACAGAATCGTCCAGAATGTCATTGTATGCTGTAGCGTTAAAATGTCCCTTTACTGGAACTAAGGGGCCTAGCACGAACCAAGACAAACAGCCCCAGACCATTATTCTTACTCCACCAAACATTACAGTTGGCACACATTCGGTCAGGTAGCATTCTCCTGGCATCCGCCAAACCAAGATTTGTCCGTCGGACTGCCAGATGGTGAAGCGTGATTCATCACTCCAGAGAACGTGTTTCCACTGCTCCACTGAGTCCAATGGCGGCAAGCTTTACACCACTCCAGCTTGGCATTGCGCATGGTGCTCCGCCATGGAAACCCATTTCACGAAGCTCCCGACGAAAAGTTATTGTGCTGATGTTGCTTCCAGGGGCAGTTTGGAACTCGGTAGTTAGTGTTGCAACCGAGGACAGACAATTTTTACATGCTTCAGCACTCGGCGATCCAGCTCTTTGAGCTTGTGTGGCCTACCCCTTCGCGGCTGAGCCATTGTTGCTCCTAGACGTTTCCACTTCACAATAACAGCACTTACGGTTGACTGGGGCAGCTCTAGCAGGACAGAAATTTGACAAACTGACTTGTTGGAAAGGTGGCATCCTATGAAGGTGCCATGTCACTGAGCTCTTCAGTATGGGCCATTCCACTGCCAAAGTTTGTCTTTGTAGATTGTATGGTTGTGTGCTCGATTTTATACACCTGTCAGCAAAGGGTGTGGCTGAAATAGCCAAATTCACTCATTTGAAGGGGTCTCCACATACTTTTGGCCATGTAGTGTATATCATTGACCATTGGAAGATGAAGAAAGTGATGAAGAAAGTGATGATGAGTGGAGCAAGAGATGGCCAGTTGATGTACATCTGTTCAGAGGTAAAGCAGAATGAGTACATCAGGGATTTAAAAAGATGAGTGACTACGTGAGGGAGAATGGGGCATGATCTGGTATGTTAGGATTGTGTCTGGCTGACCCAGTTCCTTGTGTAGTTCAGGGTTGGGGGTCCTCATTACTTGACTAATGGCCCACATGCCCTACACAGAAATGAGTGTGTAGCATATTGTTACAGATGTTATGAATAGGGATGATGATTGCTAACGTAATACTAACACGCTATTTACTATGTCAATAATGAAAGGATTTTTTGTGTATTGTATACAAATACCAATGCAGCAGTTACTCTTCCTGGGGTCCGGCAAAATTAAGGCAGTTATACAATAAAAAAAAAAATCATAACAGAGTTCAAAATCCATGTGTACGTGTGTGTATAGTCCGTATGTTATCATGCGTTTGTATACCTATGTGTCTGTGACTATGTTTGTGTTAGGGTAGGGTACGGCAGGGTAGCCTAGTGGTTAGAGCGTTGGACTAGTAACCGGAAGGTTGCGAGTTCAAACCCCCGAGCTGACAAGGTACAAATCTGTCGTTCTGCCCCTGAACAGGCAGTTAACCCACTGTTCCCAGGCTGTCATTGAAAATAAGAATTTGTTCTTAACTGACTTGCCTGGTTAAATAAAGGTAAAAAAAAAAAAATAAATAAATAAATAAAAAATAAAATACAAAATGTTTGTGTTACTTCACAGTCCCCTCTGTTCCATAAGGTGTATTTTTACCTGCTTTTTAAATCTGATTAGCACCCTGATGTGGAATCGGGTTCCATGTAGTCATGGCTCTATGTAGTACTGTGCACCTCCCATAGTCTGTTCTGGAATGCTTGGGTGTCAGAGCTGTGTGCTAGTATTTTAAACAGATAGCTCGGTACCTTCAGCTTGTCAACACCTCTTACAAAAACAAGTAATGAGGAAGTCAATCGCTCTTCCACTTTGAGCCATGAGAGATTGACATGCATGTCATTAATCTTAGCTCTCTCTGTACTTTTATCGGCCAGCCGTGCTGCCCTGTTCTGAGCCAAATGTAATTTTCCCAAGTCCCTCTTTGTGGCACCTGACCACACGACTGAACAGTAGTCCAGGTGCGATAAAACCAGGGCCTGTAGGACCTGCCTTGTTGATCATGTTAGCGCTTTTATTAGTAGCGCGCAGAGTAGCGCTTTATTATGGACTTCTCCCCATCTTAGCTACTGTTGTATCAATATGTTTTGACCTTGACAGTTTACAATCCAGGATTACTCCAAGCAGTTAGGTCACCTCAACTTGCTCAATTTTCACATTATTAATTACGAGATGTAGTTGAGGGTTAGGCTTTAGTGAATGATTTATCCAAAATACAATGCTTTTAGTTTGGGAAATATTTAGGACTAACTTATTCCTTACTACCCATTCCCGAAACTAACTGCAGCTCTTTGTTAAGTGTTTCAGTCATTTCAGTTGCTGTAATAGCTGACATGTATAGCGTTGAGTATTCCGCATACATGGACACACTGGCCTTACTCAAAGCATGTCTTTAGTAAAGATTCCTGCTTCTACCTGGATTATGTTTAAGAGGCTTCCATTAAAGAACACCCTGTGTTCTGTTAGACAATTAACTCTTTATCCACATTATAGCAGGGGGTGTAAAGTCATAACACATATGTTTTTCCAGCAGCAGACTATGATTGATTATGTCAAAAGCAGCATTGAAGTGCTATCACCACATACATTCTATAATGGCATCTATGACCAGAGGATTGTTTGGTGAGAGTCAGCAGCAATGGTCATCAGACAACTTCTCTGGAAATTAGATTACTACCAATAGGAGCTCATTTAGTCTATCAACTGGGAAATTATGGATTTTGACAGAGTGATAAGCACTATCTTTCCGGCTATCCAAGTGTGAGTCCCACTGTGATATTAATGTGAAACTGGGCAGGGCTTATCAGTGCTGAGGTTCTATATTTGTGCTAAGCCAGTCGCCATCACAAAGGACCATTTAGATGTCCATATGACTCTGGCATCACCCCTGCTCAAACCAGATCCTCAAGGCAGCTGCTTGACTGCAGATCCTAACATGGACCATATAGCGGGAAGTTATGGAGTCAGAGGCTATGTGTTCGGCAAACAAAGGACATGTTGAATAAAACATGCTGGTTGGTTTCTTCCTGAAGATTGTCTATAGTTCCCACATTATATACTTTTCACCACAGTCTCTCATTCAGAGGGGCATTTCCCAGAACAATGGCCGTCCATGCACTCTTTGAAATAAGCGTACAGTTAGACTACAGTATCGTTCCCTGGGGTAAAAAAATATCAAAATATACATTCAGAGGTAAACATACAGTTGAAGTTGGAAGTTTACATACACTTAGGTTGGAGTCATTAAAACTCATTTTTAAGCCATAATGACCATCGTTATGTTTGGAGGAGAAAGGGGGAGGCTTGCAAGCCGAAGAACACCATCCCAACCATGAAGCACGGGGGTGGCAGAATCATGTTGTGGGGATGCTTTGCTGCAGGAGGGACTGGTGCACTTCCCAAAATAAATGGCATTATGAGGGAGGAAAATGATGTGGATATATTGAAGAAACATCTCAAGACATCAGTCAGGAAGTTAAAGCTTGGTCGCAAATGGTCTTCCAAGTGGACAATGACCCCAAGCATACTTTTTGGGCGGCAGGGTAGCCTAGTGGTTAGGACGTTGGACTAGTAACCGGAAGGTTGCAAGGTCACACCCCCGAGCTAACAAGGTACAATTCTGTCGTTCTGCCCCTGAACAGGCAGTTAACCCACTGTTCCTAGGCCGTCATTGAAAATAAGAATTAGTTCTTAACTGACTTGCCTAGTTAAATAAAGGTAAAATAAAACTTCCAAAGTTGTGGCAAAATGACTTAAGGACAACAAAGTCAAGGTATTGGAGTGGCCATAACAAGGCTCTGACCTCAATCCTGTAGAAAATGTGTGGGCAGAACTGAAAAAGCGTGTGTGAGCAAGGTCTATAAACCTGACTCAGTTACACCAGCTCTGTCAGGAGGAATGGGCCAAAATTCACGCAACTTTTTGTGGGAAGCTTGTGGAAAGCTACCCAAAACGTTTGACCCAAGATACACAATTTAAAGGCAATGCTATCATTCTGACCCACTGGGAATGTGATGAAAGAAATAAAAGCTTAAATAAATCCATCTCTCTACTATTATTCTGGCATTTCACATTCTTAAAATAAAGTGGTGATCCTAACTGACCTAAGACAGGGATTTTTTACGGATCAAATGTCAGGAATTGTGAAAAACTGATTTTAAATGTATTTGGCTAAGGTGTATGTAAACTTCTGACTTCCGACTTTATATAGAACGTTGTGTGCCTTTCCAAATCACGTCCAATCAATTGAATTTACCACAGGTAGACTCCAATCGAATTGTAGAAACATCAAGGATGATCAATGGAAACAGGATGCACTTGAGCTCAATTTTGAGTCTAACAGCAAAGGGTCTGAATACTTATGTAAATAAGGTATGTTTTTTATTTTTAATCCATTTGCAAATGTTTCTAACCAATTCCAAACCTGTTTTCACTTTGTCATTATGTGGTATTGTATGTAGATTGATGAGGAACATTTTTTTTAATACATTTTTAGAATAAGGCTATAATGAAACAAAATGTGGAAAAAGGGAATGCATACTTTCCGAATGCACTCTGTCATACCTTTTTCGTTGAATACCACTCCTGAAATTCACTTTGCAAAAATGACGTTGTTTTACTCGATTCTAAAAGTATATTTTCTCTCTAGTGTTTAAATGTGCTTTTGAAGTGACCTGGTATGGTGAGATTTCCAGGGTCCGTGCAAAGTACTTCAAGTAATCTGAAGCGTAATCTCTCCACCCACGCTGTCACCTCGCCAACACCACCAGAGATGTAAAACAGTTATGATTGATACATCTACATTGCTGTATTTCACAAGTGATGTATGAACATGATATTCCAAATATGTATTGCTGAAATGTACTTCTTTCTTATAAAAATTATTTTGATTTAAAATATCTGGAGCATATGTATCTCCTGTCTCAATGTTAGGATATAATGTTAGGATATCATTTTTAATATGAGCTCATAGGGACTCATTTCAACAGATGGCCAGAAAACCTCATGATGTCCCATTTTCTACTTCTGACTAAATGTTGAAATGTTGTTCAGCTGCCTGGATTGCTATTATAAAAGGCCTTGTCCACTCTGAGTGCACCCAACCATAAAGAGTAGCCTCCAAATCCCAGCTCCCCTCTTGTTGTCATTATTGACTTTTGGGTGGTATCTGTGGCATCTCCCAGCAGCCTCCCTGGCTCAGAAAGGTGACGATTGATGGATGGGCTCAGGGAGACCTCTTCAAAGATGGCCGTCCATCTGTCTCCTGTCCCTGTACCAGACGGCTGGGGGCGATTCTGCCTGTCTGCCTGCCGGCTTGTCAACATGAGCGACTAGCCTGGTGGCATAGTGCCACTTATAACCATATGCAGTGATCTCGGCTCAGTTGAATCTGGAGCTGACACAGTGCCTTCTAACCCTCACTCTCAAACCACAAAACTATGACACTGACCAAAGACTCGCAGAGGCTGTTGTTTTACCATTTAGGCATTAAATGCATCAGCTTTTCGTTTATCAAGAGCTGGCAACAAGTGCTGGTGAGTAACATGATCATAATTTATCATTAAAGAATTATATATTTATATATTATTAAAGAATGATACTCTCGTATTCAGTACACACTAGGGGCCAGGGCATTCTCCATATGAAGCCTTCCTTTGTGTGATGGTAAACTAGGCACAGTCACTCTCTGGCCTCATTTTGACTTGATGCATTTGACCTCATGATGGTCAGCACTGTTTAACAAACCTGCCATCCAAGAAAAGCTTCCTGTGCACATCACAGAATATCATATCACTACAGGAGTATTGAGATGCCTTTTGTTCTCTAAAGGAACCTCCACTAGCTGCAATTACTCACAAGCTGCCTAAAAGAGCCTGGATTTATGGTACCACCACATTAACTATGAAAATACGATATCTTGGGGACAACTAATCAGATTTCTGTGGCTATATAGCCAAAGCAGTGGGCTCCATTCAATCTAGAAAAAGGCAACTGCCTTTAGTCAATAAAAAAAAAAAAAGCAGATTATGACAAAATAATAATAATAATAATTATTCAAATGTTCTCAAGAGTGGAATATAATAGTCTAACAAAAATATGCTCCTTTCCATATCAGACAGGATAGTAGATACCAGTTTAGGCTACAGCCAGCTGAAACACACTTCCATTCAACTAGACTTCCTTCAAGCCTTGAGCCACCTCGACATGTGGCCTTATGCTGGATATCAATCTCCTATTCACCCCATCTCAAGGCATGGGTGTTAATCCACTATCTTGGCTGAGGCCCAGATGCATCAGACAAGTGCCATGTTAATCCTTCATTAAATTATTGCTAAATGTTGTTAAATCCTTCAGATTGTCTAGCATATCAGCTCAAGTATACCAGGAGATACTTGATACTTGGTAGAGATATGTGGTCAATAGCTGGTACATTATTTTTGAAGCTGAGGTGGCATATGAAATTAACTGGGCCTTTACCTCAGCAGATCTAGCAGCAGAAGTCCTTAGCCATAAAAAAAACTGTGAATCACAGCTGGAGGCCTTGTTACCACTGGTCGTTCCAGACAGTCGCTGGCTTGGTACTATTTTTAAGTGTCAATTTTTCAAATAGACTCTGTTGTGCTCAATGACATGGGTGGTGTGCCACATTCACTTAATAAACCATGCTGACTTCCTCACTCCCCAGTGTGCCTGGGCACTCAGAATAATGTGGAGTGTAAGGAGGAAGGAAGGAGGTTATAAAAAGATACTAAAACAGTGCGACACAGGAAAGACGGGCACTAGCCCCCCACTGGGATTATTTACCACTAGGTCTTGAGCTCTGCTGCAATAGAGTGGTGGGCCCATAAGATCCTTTTTGCTTGGTCTTTGTTTTGCTTCCGTAAGGGTTATCAGATACTCTTAGGTTCTTTATGTCGGGAATTAGTTACTAGCAATATTTATCATAGCCCTTTATCCCTTATGTACTTTTCTTACTTTTCAATCTGCCCTCCTCTTTGCCCTCTGAAGAGAGGTTGAGTCTGTCCATTCTTTACTATCCACAGAAAATTTACCCCAAAACATCCTGTTTAGACTCCGGTTGTTTGGACTTAAAATTCACTATGACTAAGTCCAGACGTTTTCATGTTTTGGAGGCCCATTCTGAGGATGGCTTTGGGGATAGACGAGAGCAGGGCTGGAGTACCACATGCGAGACGATGTTGATGGAAATCTTGGACCATCTCTAATCAAAACCAAGTGTTTTTCCACAAATTCTTGAGAGACAGGGAGACATGCCAAACGCCAATGCCACCATGCGTCCTTGACATCTAAGACGTTGCAGGTGGACAACCCCCCTCCACTCGATGCAGTGAGTGATACAAAACATGGGCGGCTTTGAAATGGTGTGCAAATATTGACATTCTCAACAGTGTGGCTCTTGTGGTAGGCAGCCTTGTTTACGTGCCGCCGTTTGAAAATGTCAAGAAGGGTTACCCAGAGATGCCCAGATTTCACACACTCTTTTCTGTTTTATCTCTGTCCCAGGAGCCTCAGTGGGGTCTTGAGCTGTGCCAATCATCTGTCTGGCATGAGTTTGAGCTGCAACACCCCTAACCAGCTACCATATTAATATTTTTTATATTCCAGTACGTCAATATCGGATGTTACTTGACCAACCTCTTCGCAAAGACAAGTTTTGTGTTTCAACAACTTTCTCTGTACATGGCAAACAGACTGGATTAGAGGTGTCCATGGGGGTTGCATACTCCCTGTATGTGAACCAGCCTTGCCTATCTATAAGATACATCTCCTGTGATTGATACTGAGAATTACAGTGCATTAGGAAAGTATTCAGACCCCTCGACTTCTTCCACATTTTGTTACATTACAGCCTTATTCTAAAATGGATTAAATCGTTGTTTTCCCTCATCAAATCTATACACAATATCCCATAATGACAAAGCAAAAATGTATTAAAAATAATATATAACATTCACATAAGTATTCAGACCTTTCACTCACCATTTGTATAGGGGAAAGGGGTACAACTGAATGCCTTCAACTGAAATGTGTCTTCCACATTTAACCCAACCCCTCTGAATCAGAGAGGTGCGGGGGGCTTTAATCGACATCCACGGCACCCGAGGAACAGTGGGTTAACTGCCTTGCTCAGGGGGCAGAATGACAGATTTATACCTTGTCAGCTCAGGGATTCGATCCAGCAAACTTTAGGTTACTGGCTCAAGGCTCTAACCACTAGGCCGGTTGGGTTGGATGGTGAGCGTCACTGCAATAAGGTCAACATTTTTAGCCTAAAATAGTACCATTTTTAAAAGTCAGAAATCAGAG
This sequence comes from Oncorhynchus mykiss, assembly GCF_013265735.2. Classification (NCBI taxonomy): domain Eukaryota; kingdom Metazoa; phylum Chordata; class Actinopteri; order Salmoniformes; family Salmonidae; genus Oncorhynchus; species Oncorhynchus mykiss. The sequence goes on from NC_048573.1 coordinate 32,948,459, forward strand.
GTTTGAACCCTAACAACATCTTTGTCTAAACCAATTCAAGTAAATTGTCTGCCTACTTTAGTTAAGCTTCAACTGTCTCTAATTCAGTTGAAGAAAAATATATAATGTCCGTTCAATACCGATCTTGTTATCAAAATAGGTCCTGATTACGAGGTGTAGCTTCAGTGTCTGTAAACATTTGAAGTCGGAAGTGTACATACATTTAAGTCATTAAAACTCGTTTTTCAACCACTCCAAAAATGTCTCGTTCACAAATTATAGTTTTGGCAAGTCAGTTAGGACATCAGTTAGGACACAAGTCATTTTTCCAACAATTGTTTACAGACAGATTATTTCACTTGGAATTCACTGTATCACAATGCCAGTGGGTCAGAAGTTTACATACACTAAATTGACTGTGTCTTTAAACAGCTTGGAAAATTCCAGAAAATGATGTTATGGCTTTAGAAGCTTCTGATAGGCTAACTGACATCATTTGAATCAATTTGAGGTGTACCTGTAGATGTATTTCAAGGCCTAACTTCAAACTCAGTGCCTCTTTGCTTGACATCATAGGAAAATCAAAAGAAATCAGCCAAGACCTCAGAAAAGAAATTGTAGACCTCCATATGTCTGGTTCATCCTTGGGAGCAATTTCCAAACACCTGAAGGTACTGTCTCCTGGAGATGGACGTACTTTGGTACGAAAAGTGCAAATCAATCCCAGAACAACATCAAAGGACCTTCTGAAGATGCTGGAGGAAACAGGTACAAAAGTATCTATATCCACAGTAAAACGAGTCCTATATCGACATAACCTGAAAGGTCGCTCAGCCAGGAAGAAGCCACTGCTCCAAAACCACCATAAAAAGCCAGACTATGGTTTGCTTGGTTGCAAATGGGTCTTCCAAATGGACAATGACCCCAAGCATACTTCCAAAGTTGTGGCAAAATAGCTTAAGGACAACCAAGTCAAGGTATTGGTGTGGCCATCACAAAAGCCCTGACCTCAATCCCATAGTAAATTTGTGGGCAGAACTGAAAAAGTGTGTGCAAGCAAGGAGTCCTACAAACCTGACTCAGTTACATTAGCTCTGTCAGGAGGAATGGGCTTATTGTGGGAAGCTTGTGGAAGGCTACCCAAAACGTTTGACCCATGTTAAACCATTTAAAGGCAATGCTACCAAATACTAATTGAGTGTATGTAAACTTCTGACCCACTGGGAACGTGATGAAAGAAATCAAATAAAAAATAAAATAAATAATTCTCTCTACAATTATTCTGACATCTCACATTCTTAAAATAAAGTGACCTAAGACAGGGAATTTTTACTCTGATTAAATGTCAGGAATTGTGAAAAACTGAGTTTAAATGTATTTGGCTAATGTGTATGTAAACTTCCGACTTCAATTGTATCTAATCAAGACATGTTAGTGTTTTATTTATTTTTTACATTACACAGCATTTTGTCTAGATCGTTGACAACAAAAATGACAATTAAATCAATTGTAATCCCACTTTGTAACACAAAATGTGGAAAAGGTTAAGGGGTGTGAAATACTTTCTGAAAGCACTGTATGTGTTAACTGTTGTTACTTCTATTGTCAATGCTGTGGTTAATTTGGTTACTAATTTGTGATTAATGCTGTGGTTAATGTTGTTACTAATTTGATTTAAATGTGTTTTATGTACAAATGTACTGTTTTAATTTCAGGGAGAACTTCACTGTAAAACATACAGTTTACAGTATAATCCTGTACATTTACAGGGAACAGTTGTACAGTGCACAGTGCTTACATTTTCAGTGCAGCCTGGCATTGTGACATTGCTCATAAGTCATGCCATCAGCATTTTCTTCCTCTCTAACCTGAGGGAATGCTCTTAATGTTTATTTTATCTCTCATTGTGTCTGTCCCTCCATTTCGCATGCAGATCCACACACACACAGACAGACCACAGTATAAAAAGAGGGCACCACTATAGACTGCAGTCCAGGATGGCTCCCCCACTGTGGTCCCAGACTCCAGCACATGTCTCCAGGCCCTACTGCTAATGAGAAGCAGCTGTCTCTGTGGCTAGCTGGGAGTCTGCTTAGCTTTACCTTGCACTCAGTAATTACTCAGCCAATGCATGCATGCATGCATGCACCTCCCAGTGTCAAACCACACAGATGGCTCAATCTGACCTGCCACTTATTAATGACCTGTTTTAGTAGTTGCTGCTGATGTCTAAGAAGATTGGTAAAATGCAAACGATCAGGCCATCTGGTTGTGAGAGTCTGGAGGGAAAAGCACTAGCTTGTAACCCAATCCCATCACAGAGAGTTGAGAGGGAGCGATTCCTCTGGCTGTTTGACATGTTGGGCATGTGTCTGTGTAGCCTTGTGTGTTGCTACTGCCACTGCAAAATACAGCAGGCTTTACTGTGCGATAACAGATGAGTGAAACACGCAGAGTGATAACAAATTTCTGTAATGATCAATTTCAGAGTTGCGCTAAAGCAGCATTATGCCCTTTCGTTGACCCCTTTCATTGACAAGCAAGACTGAAAAAACAGTCATACACCACACATTCATATTATATGCTGTTGTTCTTTTCCCTAAGGCCTTTGGCATGCGTTTGGCTGCCAAGGTTTCTGAAGCGTAACTTAAAGGGGGTGTCGAGGGGGATTGAGAGAGGTGGGGTGTGAATATACAATGCAAGACCGAAGCAAATCGAGACCGAATCAAGATCAAAACCAGGAAAATGCGAGTCCAAGACCATGATTGTAGTAATTTTGCCAAATCACCAAAATGTCCAATATGTCCAGAGTTCAAAATGTCCAGTATTTCTGTGTTCATATTTCAGAACAACACATGGATTCTTTAGACATTCAAAATAGTGTGCTGAGGGAAAATATGGCAACACTACAAATTATTACTAACCCAAACACAGTGGGAAAAATGGGCCTTCTATGAAGGGCTAAGGGGCCTTCAGAGAAGGGCTAAGGATTTATAAAATAATGATGATAATGATATTATTTTCAATGATTTTCTGATTTAATTTCTTCAGATTTTGTTGTAAAAGAAAGGGTTAATACTGAAGAAAAAAACATTTATTTGCTGGTCTCTGGGGAGGTAAATCTAGCTAGCTAAGTCAGCCATTGGCTAGGCCATCCGAAGCTAGATAAATGCATCTGCCATTCAACGGTATTAGGGCAACATTTTGGAGTGACAGTGCAATTAACCATTCACAATTTGACTTAATGGGTGGGAACGTTTTTTAACAAAAACATATGTAAACTTTTTCCTTCTTGAATAGCAAGTAGAAGTTTTCCCATGGTCTAGCTAGCTAGCTTTTGTCGACGGCTAGTTTGCAGTGGCTGCAGCAGGTGTTATCAAAGACGATGTTGTTGCTCATTTGTTAGTTTCTCCCCTTTCAAGAATGACTTTCAACAAGAAGTTTAAAATGATCATCATCATCTGGTGAGTGTAACTGTGTCTTTTATTGCAGCGCACTATTGTTAGCAATCTCTTTGTTGCATTTACAGTGGAACTGACAGCATTTTAGCAACATGAAATCTTATTAAAATCTGTTCATTTTCACTCCCAGGAAGAACAACATTTTTTTTTTAAATCTGACAAGCGACCACTTAGATATAGTCATTTTCACGTTTTCATAAATTCTTAGTATACGTAATTCCCTAGCATTGTAAGGCATTTGTGAAAATTGTATAGCAATATAGAGTGGGAAAGCGGCCATGTGTTTGGACAATTAGTAGACACTGCAGTAAATAAAACTGAATAAAAACATCTACACAGACCGATTTGCTATAGCCAATCAACAGTAGGCATTTATACAAACAAGCCATTTGCCATCAAAATTCCACTGATAAACAATGGGGAATTGTAGCCTCCTCATCCTTCTGCAGCTTGCCTGCCAATGCATATTGGTCCCAACGAAGCACCAAAGCTTACTGGTTAAAGTTGGCTAGCTTGCTAGCTAGCTACTTCCAGACACAAATGAGAGAACACCTCACTCTGATCATTTTACTCGCCGTAGCAGAGCTGGTTAGGCTGTTCAAATGTTATCTAGAGCGTTCTTGACTAATTATAAAAAAAATGTGTCTAAGTTTACTGACACCAGTCATATTCAGAGGGTGTTGCGCATTCGTAAATTCATCAGTTGTTCTGAATTTGCAAATGCAAAAGATATGCTAACAATTACAATCGTTCAAGTTCTTGCTAGCCAACCAAATGACAGCTACATCTCTAGCTGTGTATAGCCACCGAAAAACGATATGAGGGGGAAAAGTCAGTCACTCACCCACTGCTCCAATGGCATGAAATTACATCCTCCTAGCAGCTAGCTAACTATCTAGCTAACGTTAGGCTCCGTGTTTTTAGCTTGCTATATAAATAGATACGCTAGCCTATTAGCCACGTTATGAATGACTTTTGATAATTTCCCTTGCTAGTTTGATTGTATTGACATTCCCAGCCTTCGTCCATTTTTGTCCAGAATATTGAGTCACTGAAACTAAAACAGTGCATCCCGAATGGAAGCAGCAAATGATGTACCAAGCCAGCTGTGATTTACAACCTGATAGCAATACTTTTTTGACTAACCAGAAATGTATTGATGAATTATATTAATCATGCATTGAACTGCATCCATCTATTCTGCCAACAATGCCTTAGTGTACATCATGGATTCGTTGAGTCAAATATGGAACCTATTTTTAAAACCTCTTATAAAGTTGGTTTTGTAGCATAAACTAGGAATTTCATATTTTTTTTACAGAAATTATGATTGCCTATTGTTTCATATCTGGAAAGTGGTTAAAACACTATCAGTTCCACTTTAAACACAGATTACTTTGTGTGCTAAACCTGAAATGTTTTGCAATGGGAAGTGCCAACCTGGAGAATATCCTGAAGCTATGGCTCATCCCTATGTCTGAGGTTCAGCTCCATCAACTCTGGCAGACTGTGAAAAAGACATTACGGTTCTGTGCCTAAGCCACAGGCTGTGGCCACAGCAAGGATTACGTTGAGTGAATCCATTCAGATAGAGAAAGGAGGTACTTGGTTTAAAAACTAGGCTTTCCAAGCAAGCATTGGCAATAGTATGGTGAAAGCTGGACTTGCTATAGAATGTACAACACTGCACCATACCATACTCTTACAACCCTTGAAATATTTCCAATGATGTCTTCATATGATAATGACGGTGAAATCCTTGTGTACAAGCTTTTGTTCTAGCCTAGTGTAGCACATGGGGATGTGTCCACACTTTTCGATTGTGCGACTGGGTAAGGTGGTCACGTGTGTTTGCGTGGCGGAAGTGGAGGAAGTGGTAATCACTAGCCAGCAGTGTGATGTTCTTTACACTAAAATACTTCCAATTCAACTAATCATCGAACTCTTCATTAATTGAATAGGTGTATGAGTAGATGGTTGGAACAAAAGCGTGTACATCATGTGGGTCTCTAGGAGCAAAGCTCAACAATGAATAGTCAGACTACCTCATCTAATATATCCTCCTGGTTGAGTTTCTTGATCATGAACATGTGTAAGATATGACTGATGGACAAAAGTGCACTTAATAATAACGTGACCCATGTTGCAGAGCCATCCATCATTCATGTTCCTCATTCACTCTAACGGCACAGCAAACAATAGCCTAATACGACAAAATATCATCCCAACATAATCTCCTAAAAAGCACATAACCACATATAATCCCTTATTATTGTGATCTTGATCAGTATTCCAAGAATAAGTGTTTCCATCTGCTGTTGAAAACTGGTTATTTCACTGGATTATCAAGGTAATACAGTGTAATAAATACCTTGAAAAAATGAATCCTTATAACAGACAGTGTGGTATACCAGACAGTAGGGTAGGTTATTTTGAGGAACATGTGTTTTTTTATTTTTTATTTTACAATTATATGCCTGCCTTTAGACTGTATTGATGCTACACAAAAATATAAAATAACTTATGAGCTTTTTATGGCTAACTAATAGTTATGGTCTACATGAACACAATTAGTCTACTGTTGTCTGCATCCTTGCTCTGTGTGTGACTAATATCAGCACATGTGCATGACTGTAGGCTATGTAACCTATCAGAGGGTAAAATATGCAAGAGTACTGAGCAGACTTTGAGACACTGCCCCACTCTTCACACAACTTCTCAGCGCCTCCATGTATAGCTGTTAAACACTGCTCTTTCTGTTTGCTGTAGCAGTGATTCAGCTGTCTGCATCCTTCATACTCCCCTCAACTATCAACACACCAGGAAAGACAAGAATAGTGTCACATCATGCTCTTAAGTGACCAGTCTCTCCTCTGGGAACAATCCCATAATTGAAATGCATAGAAAAAAAGCAATTGTAGCCTATCATAAAATAACACATTTGGGAGCTCAATATTAGGCTAACTATATTTTCTGGTATTTGCTCCAGGAATTAAATGGTTTGAAAATAGACTGCTCAGTATTTATACATCATTGCCCCATGCAGGTTAATAAATGTAAAGGCTATGTAAACCACCGTGGTTGTCTCATGTCTCCTATGCAATGTGACTGATGTTTTTGAACAATGTAGTTGAAAGCATTCTAGTGCGGACACTGTTCTAAACACAAGGTAGATAGGCCTACAGGATAGCATTCTTACAATAGGATAGCTTCCTTATGATAGGCTACTTTATCACTATTGTTAAACAAACTCAATAACACATTGTGATGGTAAAGGTGTATTAATAAACGTGCTCTTACCTGGGGGACAGTTGCAATCAGGAGTATGGCTAACTTGTCGGGCAATCCGTACCTTCGATAAATTTTCATAGGAGCGCTGTAAATAAAAATAAAAAACATCAGGCTAAATTACATAACCTTGAAGAGCAGAGGGTAGATTAAAGATTAAAACCGATTAGGGAATACACTCATATTGTTTATAAATAATCATAGCATACAAGCGTTCAGTCATTTGCCAACCTGACCATATTGCTAGCAAGTGCACGTGAGATGCTTGCTTACCTGTGACAGGAGCTCATCCACTCTCTCTTGAATCAATGAATTAAACTGATCCACAGAAAAACTGGGGACCCTGTGAAAGATTTGCTCGCCATGTCCAGTTTCCAAATCCAGGACCCTGTCCGCGATCGCTGATGTTTGTACACTTAATAATATGCAAAAGGCAAGGGACGCTACAGAGAATAAAGACGAGATAACGTTCATAACAGTTGTGCAGCAATATTGCTGCTTCAAAGATGTCGTTTCTCTCTCCATTTTTTCCCCACGCACTTTGGTCTCTACAACCTTTATAACAATTGCTTGACCATGCTAAACTAAACGCAATCTGCATGTACAGTCGGCCAAAAATGATTTAAATTCAGGCACTCAAGCTCTAGTATGTCTAGCCTATGTGTCTGACGACGCAATGTCAACGCACAATGAGGTAAACAAACTGGTCCGACAGCGACAGTGAACCGCTCTCACCAAAGACCCTCGCTCTGAGACGCTGCAAAACAGTGCAACCTGTGACTGATTTCACGGCTTGAAGCAACTCCTCCAAAGTAATTGCACTGCTGGAGAAAATAATAATTGACACCTTAGGCTACTTGCAGTAAAACCATGAAAACTAAAACTGGAAAGGTATAGGCTACTACAATGAGAGCAGAAATCGCACTTCACAGTGCACATAACAGAGCATGCTCCCTTTCATCATTACAGTAACAGCCTCCAAATATGTCCTGTGTAATTAACATAATTTATTGACAGGCTCCTCTCATGCTTCTGGATCCACGACAATTCAATCCAAAAAAATGTATGTGATGACATTGAATCAAAGTGTGGAAAACTAATTGGTTTTGCAAAAAGTCATCAACTTAAAGTCATGTCTTTTTTTTACCCAAGTTTTAACCTAAATCCAATGACAGATTTTTTTTAAATGGATTTCATGTTAGTTGACAACTCAACCAAATGTAAATCAATACTAGACGTTGAACTGACGTCTGTGACCACTGGCATTGGACTTGTCTCAACGATGTTCCTATCTGCCACGGCGTTGCCAGAAATCTAGGTTGACTCATTTTCCCTGGCTTTGTAAAGACTATAGCCTTGACGGGAGCCCATCTTCCTTGTCCAACTGTTTTCCCACCCTCGAAAGGTGGGATTTTCAAATGAGGTGGTACTAGTTTCTACAGGTTCAGGGGAGCTACAGTGGGGCAAAAAAAGTATTTAGAAAAAGATGAGAGAGGCCTGTAATTTTCATCATAGGTACACTTCAACTATGACAGACAAAATCAGAAAAAATAATCCAGAAAATCACATTGTAGGATGTTTTATGAATTTATTTGCAAATTACCTCTCTACTGGCTCCACTGTAGCCCCGTCGATCTGGATGGGTGCTTTTCCCTCTTTCTCCATTAGTCCACGATCAGCTATTTGGTCTTTCTGACATTGAAGGAGAGGTTGTTGTCCTGGCACAACACTGCCAAGTCTCTGACCTCCACCCTGTAGGCTGTCTCATCGCGTCTGAGATCATCGTCCATCGTCGTGTCGTCAGAAAACGTGTTGATGGAGATGGAGTCATGAGTGAACACAAGGTATAGGAGGGGACTAAGCACACACCTGTGAGGGGCCCCTGTGTTGAGGGTCAGTGTGGCAGAGGTGTTGTTGCCGACCCTCAACACCTGGGACCAATGTGCCCCCTGGCTTTGTACCAGTATATTTACCCTGTATATTTTTTTATTTTACCTTTATTTAACTAGGCAAGTCCGTTAAGAATTCATTCTTATTTTCAATGACAGCCTATGAACAGTGCATTAACTGCCTTGTTCAGGGGCAGAATGACAGATTTTTACCTTGTCAGCTCAAGGGATTTGAGCTTGCAACCTTTCGGTTACTAGTCCAACGCTCTAACCACTAGGCTACCTGCCGCCCCACAATAGCCTCGCTATTGTTATTTTACTGCTGCTGTGTAATTATTTGTTTTATTTGTTACATTTTGTACATATCTATCTTTTACTTAACACTTATTTTTCTTAAAACTGCATTGTTGTTTAAGGGCTTGTATATAAGCATTCATACAATGACAGTAAATGGCACCAGGGACCAGAGACCAGCAGCCCTTTGATTGACAGTTCAGTTGCCACTTTCATTGCCTGGCCTGGGGCTTGTACCAGCACCCTTCCGGCCACTGGTCCGTCTCTTCCAACACATACATACATTTAACAGAACAACTTTGAACAATATTGGCTCATCAATTGCTTTTCTGTCAATACAAAAAATACCGGATGAGGTTTTTCAGAGTTAACCTGGTTGTCAAACCACCCGGTTTATGCAATCTGTTACAGAATTCTGTATATCTTTTTATGTCTCTCTGCCAGTCTATATCTCTTCTAATAATATATACTTTGTGAGAAGGTGAGGTGAGGTGAGGACAGTCACTCACTGCATATATCCAGTGGATTTTCCAGTCATCTCGGAGCTGACACTTATATTAAGTCCTTGCCAGTGCATTTTGCAATAGGCCTACTGAGCTTCATTCCTTATGTGACACTGCCATCTAGTGGCTAAGTATTCAACTGGTATGTTTCTTCCGTAATCTATCAGCATGTTATTTTGCAGGAGGACAGAGGTATTATATGCTTCTATGTATGTATGTGGATGACTCAGCACTATACACATCAGCTACTACAGCGACTGAAATGCCTGGAACACTTAACAAAGAGCTGCAGTTTGTTTCAGAATGGGTGGTAAGGAATACGTTTGTCCTTCATTTTTCAAAAACTAAAAGCATTGATATTTGGCACAAATCATTCACTAAACCCTAAACCTCAACTAAATCTTGTAATGAATAATGTGGAAATTGAGCAAGTTGAGGTGACTTGGAGTAAACCTGAGTTGTAAACTGCCATGGTGAAAACATGTTGATACAACAGTAGCTAAGATAGGGAGAAGTCTGTTCATACTAAAGCTTTGCTCTGCCTTAACACTATCAACAAGGCAGGTCCTACTGTTCAGTCGAGTGGTCAGGTGCCACAAAGGGAATTAGGAAAATGACAATTGGCTCAGAACAGGGCAGCACATCTGGCATTTAAATGTACACGGAGAGCTAACATTAATGATATGCATGTGAATCTCTCAAAGTGGAGGAGAGATTGACTTCATCAGTACTTGTTTTTGTAAGAAGTTGAATGCACGGAGCTGTCTGTTTAAATTACTTGCACACAGCTCGGATGTAACGATTAATCGTTGGGAGAAGGAGAAGAGGACCAAAGTGCAGCATGGTACGTATTCATAATACTTTTAATAAAGATGAATACTCGAACAAAAACAACAAATTAACAGTTCTGCAAGGTGCAACAAAAACACTAAACAGAAAATAACTACCCACACCTCATAGTGGGAAAACAGGCTACCTAAGTATGGTTCTCAATCAGAGACAACGATCCAGCTGTCTCTGATTGGGAACCATACCAGGCCAAACACAGAAATACAAAACCTAGAACAAAAACATAGAATGCCCATCCCAACTCACGCCCTGACCAAACTAAAACAGAGACATAAAAAGGAACTAAGGTCAGGACGTGACATCGGACACCTATGCATACCCACAAAACATGCCACCAGAGGTCTTTTCACAATTCCCAAGTCCAGAACAGACTATGGGTGGTGCACAGTACTACATAGAGCCATGACTCCATGGAAGCATATTGAAACTGATGCAAGCAGTAGAATCAGATTTTAAAAAACAGATAAAAATACACCTTGTGGGGACTGTGGGGACTGTGAAGGGACACACACACAGGTACAGACCCACTCACAGACACACGCATACGCACACAAACGCTAGCACATGCACTCTACACATAAGTACATCGTAATATTGTTGTATGGTTGTATTATCAATTTTGTATTGTAGATATATAGTGGTGAAATGCCCAAACTCTGTTGTGCATACAAAACGCTGCTGGCACCCGGCCATACAATGACGAGATGTTATCTTTCTCGCTCATTTTTCAAAATAAAAGCCTGAAACTATGTCTAAAGACTGTTGACGCCTTGAGGAAGCGATAGGAAAATGAATCTGGTTGATGTCCTTTAAATGGAGCAAAGGCAGGAATTTTCAAAATAGAAGCCACTTCCTGGTTTGATTTTCCTCAGGGTTTCGCCTGTAATATCAGTTTGGTTATACTCACAGACAATATTTTGACAGTTTTGGAAACTTTAGAGTGTTTTCTATCCAATACTAATAATAATATGCATATATTAGCAACTGAGATTGAGGAGCAGGCCGTTTACTCCGGTCATGACGAACTAGCGACATTCTGGATAGGACTAAAAAAATATTTAAAAAACCATTTACACTAAAAAGTGTGAAAAAGAATTCTTCATATTCGTGACCCAAAAACTGTGACTCCGGTAACGCGGTACTAGCGACATTCTGGATAGGCCTAAAACATATTTAAAAAAACATTTTCACAAAAAAGTGCAGATTTTTTTGTCTTCATATTCGTGACCCAAAAACTGGGACTACTGTCAGAAGCGACTGTCCGGGATAAGCCTTTTTTTTTATTTTTTATTACATTTTCACAAAGAAGTGCAGATTTTTGTTCATAATTGTGACCCAAAAATGGTGACTCTGGTCATGCCGAATAAGAAACATTCTGGATAGGCCTAAAAAAAGATTATTAAAACCATTTTCCAAAAAAAGTGCAGATTTTTTTTCATATTTGTAACCCAAAAACGGTGACCCCGATCATGCCGAACTAGCGTCATTCTGAATAGGCCTAAAAAAATATTTTAAAAACCATTTTCACAAAAATTAGAGAACAAAAAATTATTCAAATTCGTCACACAAAAACGTTGACTCCGGTAAACGCCGAACTAGCAACATTTTGGATAGACCTAAAACAATATTTCAAAACCATTTTCACGAAAAAGTGCAGATTTTATTTTTCATATTGTTAATGATTAGTTATTGTAGAAACGAGACCAAGATGAGACTCTGGACAAAGCGAATACGGTATAATAAAGGCCGTTTATTCATGCGTAATGATATTTGGCAAAGCGTGCGGCACGGCTCCCATTCGTCCAGTCCTTAGTGAACTATCGGAAGAAGAGGCCTAAAACATATTTGTGCAGTTCATTTATTCATTGAAATGACGTAGGTAGATTCTGGTAGTCCTGGCTCCTGGTAGGTTGTTTGTAGGTGATAGACAGTCCTCTCCAGCCTGGTGTCAGTATCCCATTGGTTCTCGACAGAGTTCTTTGTCTTTGGAGCCCATCCCAAAGGGTTTTGAGTGTGTGTGTGTATTTATGGGTTTTCAGTGTGTATGTTATCTTAGTCAGCCACCCGTGTGGGGGTTTCCAGTGTAGTTAGTATATAGAGAAACAGAGAGAGGGGGAAGGTATAACACAGAGTACAAGCCAAAATTACATAGTTAAGCCCAGGGAGACAACAGTCAGTGAATGCGTTATTACATGTTTTAATATGTTATTACAATATTCATTACCCAAAAACTGTGACTCTGGTCATGTCGGACTTGCGACATTCCGGAAAGGCCTGAAAAAAAGATTTGAAAACCATTTTCACTAAAAAGTGCAGTTTTTAATTTCACATTTGTGACCCAAAAACTGTGACTCCGGTCATTCCCAACTAGTGACATTCCGATAGGCCTAGAAAAAGATTTTAAAACCTTTTTCACAAAAGTTCCAATTAATTTTTTCATATTCGTGACCCAAAAACGGTGACTCTGGTCATGACGAACTAGCGACATTCTGGATAGGCCTAAAAAAAAGATTTTCACAGTTTATTTCATATTTGTTACCCAAAAACGGTGACTCATGCCGAATAGGCCTAAAAAAAAAGATTTTCACAAAAATGAGAGAATAAAAAATTCTTTATAATCGTGACACAAAAACGTTGACTCCGGTAACTCCGAACTAGCGACATTTTGGATAGACCTAAAAAAAATATTTCAAAACCATTTTCACGAAAAAGTGCAGATTATATTTTTCATTTTCCTTACCCAAAAACTGTGACTGGTCTTGTCGGACTTGCGACATTCCAGAAATGCCCAAAAAAACGATTTTAAAACCATTTCACTAAAAAGTTTTAATTTCACATTTGTGACCCAAAAACTGTGAATCCTGTCATTCCCAACTTGCGACATTCCGATAGGCCTAGAAAAATATTTTTAAAACCATTTTAAAGTAAAAGTGCAGTTTTAAATTTCATATTTGTTACCCAAAAACGATGAATCCGCTCATGCCGAACTAGCGACATTCCGGATAAGCCTAAAAAAAGATTTTTAAACCATTTCCAACAAAAAGTGCAGATTTATTTTTCATATTCATGACCCAAAAAAGGTGACTCCGATCATGCCGAACTAGCGTCATTCTGAATAGGCCTAAAAAAATATTTTAAAAACCATTTTCACAAAAATTAGAGAACAAAAAATTATTCAAATTCGTCACACAAAAACGTTGACTCCGGTAAACGCCGAACTAGCAACATTTTGGATAGACCTAAAACAATATTTCAAAACCATTTTCACGAAAAAGTGCAGATTTTATTTTTCATATTGTTAATGATTAGTTATTGTAGAAACGAGACCAAGATGAGACTCTGGACAAAGCGAATACGGTATAATAAAGGCCGTTTATTCATGCGTAATGATATTTGGCAAAGCGTGCGGCACGGCTCCCATTCGTCCAGTCCTTAGTGAACTATCGGAAGAAGAGGCCTAAAACATATTTGTGCAGTTCATTTATTCATTGAAATGACGTAGGTAGATTCTGGTAGTCCTGGCTCCTGGTAGGTTGTTTGTAGGTGATAGACAGTCCTCTCCAGCCTGGTGTCAGTATCCCATTGGTTCTCGACAGAGTTCTTTGTCTTTGGAGCCCATCCCAAAGGGTTTTGAGTGTGTGTGTGTATTTATGGGTTTTCAGTGTGTATGTTATCTTAGTCAGCCACCCGTGTGGGGGTTTCCAGTGTAGTTAGTATATAGAGAAACAGAGAGAGGGGGAAGGTATAACACAGAGTACAAGCCAAAATTACATAGTTAAGCCCAGGGAGACAACAGTCAGTGAATGCGTTATTACATGTTTTAATATGTTATTACAATATTCATTACCCAAAAACTGTGACTCTGGTCATGTCGGACTTGCGACATTCCGGAAAGGCCTGAAAAAAAGATTTGAAAACCATTTTCACTAAAAAGTGCAGTTTTTAATTTCACATTTGTGACCCAAAAACTGTGACTCCGGTCATTCCCAACTAGTGACATTCCGATAGGCCTAGAAAAAGATTTTAAAACCTTTTTCACAAAAGTTCCAATTAATTTTTTCATATTCGTGACCCAAAAACGGTGACTCTGGTCATGACGAACTAGCGACATTCTGGATAGGCCTAAAAAAAAGATTTTCACAGTTTATTTCATATTTGTTACCCAAAAACGGTGACTCATGCCGAATAGGCCTAAAAAAAAAGATTTTCACAAAAATGAGAGAATAAAAAATTCTTTATAATCGTGACACAAAAACGTTGACTCCGGTAACTCCGAACTAGCGACATTTTGGATAGACCTAAAAAAAATATTTCAAAACCATTTTCACGAAAAAGTGCAGATTATATTTTTCATTTTCCTTACCCAAAAACTGTGACTGGTCTTGTCGGACTTGCGACATTCCAGAAATGCCCAAAAAAACGATTTTAAAACCATTTCACTAAAAAGTTTTAATTTCACATTTGTGACCCAAAAACTGTGAATCCTGTCATTCCCAACTTGCGACATTCCGATAGGCCTAGAAAAATATTTTTAAAACCATTTTAAAGTAAAAGTGCAGTTTTAAATTTCATATTTGTTACCCAAAAACGATGAATCCGCTCATGCCGAACTAGCGACATTCCGGATAAGCCTAAAAAAAGATTTTTAAACCATTTCCAACAAAAAGTGCAGATTTATTTTTCATATTCATGACCCAAAAAAGGTGACTCCGGTCATGTCGAAATAGTGACTGTCCCGATATGCCGGAAAAAAATATTTTAAAACCATTTTCACAAAAAAAGTGCAGATTTTAATTTCAAATTTGTTACCCAAAAACTGTGACTGCGGTAACGCTAAAACTAGTGACGTTCTGGATAGGCCTAAATTTTTTTTTTTACAAAAATGTTCACAAAAACGTGCAGATATTTTTGTCTTCATATTCGTGATCCAAAAACTGTGACTCCGGTAACGCGGAACTAGCGACATTCTGGATAGGCCAAAAAAAATATTTTAATTATTACATTTATTACTTCTACCACACTACCACCAGGTGGATACTAGTCAAACGTCTTGCCCCAGAATTCACACGCGCCACATTCCGGGCAAGGGCCCTGTGTGCGAAGTGACAGGCTGTCCCCGATTATCAACTAACTATTTCCAAAAGTATTCTAAAAGTATTGTAAAACTATAGAAATAACATATCTGTTGGTTAGGACCGCTGTGTCTGCTGCGCATGATAGTAATCCTAACCATCCTGTCACCCGGTGTGTTTCGGCATGTACCTTCCCGTCGCTCCCCCCTACTGTTGGTTTCATGTCCTTCTTCATCCGATGTAGGTGATAGTGGCTGCACTTCGCCCCTGTCTATTGGTTTGTCTCTCATACACAAGGTCCTAGTCTCTGGCTAAATATCTGTGTCTATAATATATGCACCTGACTTAGGCTACAATATGCTACTCTGTCTCAGTCTCACAGAGTGCATTCGGGAGTTGCTTGCTAGGGCTGACTAATTCACCATGTCTGTCAGGGGTATGTGCTACATTTCCATCCCAATGTAAACACTAAGTTGTACCTGAAATAGAGTTGGGAAAGTGATGCATAGTGCTACCCTTCGTCTGTGTAAGGGCTGGGAGTGCACAGTCTATCCTATGTGTGATATGAAACACTGCGAGGTATGCCTGGCATAGTAATGACTGAAAGACAGGTGTAGGGGTAGAGATGAATAGTCAATGTAACAACAGGCACTGAACTGTGAGAAGGGCTGTTGAGCTTTTTATTCATATTCTGTGTCATCAGTACATGCTGTACAGGGAATGTGTAATGATTTGAAATGAGCTTCAGGTCTTGGTAGCTGGCTGTGGAGTCCATGTCTTGAGGGCTGGCTGTTCCATCAATGGCTGTGGTCACTGGCCACATAAGGCTATGGGGACCATGTCGAGGTTGGATCAGTGTCTTTCCACTTGTGTGTGAAGTGTGAATATGATGGTGATGTTCCCTTTTATCCTTATCGTATCTATACTTTGCTTACTCTTCTCCTCTCCTCGCTGACTTGACGGGGGATTGTGATGCGTGATGGAGCAGCAGCCCTAGTTCAATGTGAACATGTCTCACGGGATAGTCGCACAAACCTTTCACTCTCTGGGAGACGTAACACGCCATGATGGCTAATAGGGCGTCGAGTGCATTAACGGCACATACATGGGTCTGGTGAAGAGACTGTCCGTTGGGCCTATAGTCACATCGCCACCTTTGGTGCTGCTGGCTCTCACGTTCACACGGTCCAGCTTTTCCTTCTCGTAATCTGTAAGGGTCCCGTCCTTCAAGAGGAGGCAGTCGTACCAGGCTGCCAAAGCCTTAGTAAAGTCTGTGGTTACTTGAGGTGGATGAAGGAGTTACGAGGGTAGGATAGGATAAGGGGCTAAGCTTAGGTTGTCCTAAGAGTTTGATTAGAGAGCGAAGATAGTTGTAGTTGCTGTCAGAGAGCTATTCAGAGGTTTGCAATGTCACTGTTGAAACCGCTATAACCAACGTCGTGTTCTTTCTGTGTGTATAGCTAATGGACTGATATTACCTCCTGAGTGTGTGAGGCTCTAAGTACATCTCAGCAAATTGCCTGTGTGTGGTGGGATGCTGCATATACCCCTTCTTCAAGAATGGGTTTCTTGACACTGTCTACCACTGTCCTAGCTGCAATGTTGCTCTGGTTGTAATAAAGAAGTGACGATTACCGCTAATATGAACCGGACACTGTATGGGTTCTCATCACTATAATAATTGCCGGGCATATTAAGCAAAGGTCTTCCAATGATCTCAGGTGAGCCCTGAGGGGCTGGTGACTTCTTGTGTGGTCAAACTGCGGTACAGCTCCGCGTTCCCCTTTGCCCCTCAGCTCTATGGGCTGAGACTTTGTGGGGGAAGGCTAGAGGTCCTTAAATGAAACTTGACTGTGAATTGTAAGAGTTTATGCTTTCTGCTGAAGTAGTCACGAGCTGTGGAGGGGATGGCCCCGGTCTCGGGGATGTCTCGTAGAGCATCAACTGTGGTGGCTACTTCGTGCTTCCCCTTTAGCACGGTTGACATCAGCACCATGGTCACCACGTACATGATGTAGATTATGATGTTGAACACTGCGATAGCACACTCCATGTTATGCAACCTTTGTGCGTCGCTGATCATAGGTTGGTAAAGCAGCTCCATGCAGCCTGCAATCACAGCCATGAAGAGCTCAATGTTCATCATGATGAGGCACGCAATTACGGTCCTGGTGCTCCTGACGGCCTCTGGACGCTTGTAGGGGCCTTCGGAGTCGTCCATTTTGCGCTTCCTTTTGGAGGCGAAGTAGCTGAGTACTATGCTCACCACCATGGTCAAGACCTGTGCCCGTTTCATCTTTAAGTCCAAACTAATTCCGTTTCATGTGCTGTCTGACACTGTACACTATCATGCCGTTGCAGTAACCTTTCTCACTGCCATGTTCTTTATGTGCTGCTGGCTACCCTTCATTGCAAGCACCATTTACTACCGCTCCCATGTCCAGTGTGAGGAGGTGAAGTATATGGTGCTCAATGTCTGCATAGCTATAGGGAACATGCACTGTATCACCAGTCCCACCTTGTATCTAATTATGAGGGCCCGCAGGGGTGCCCAAAGCGCCTGTAGTCTCTGAAGCAGAGATACTCCTCCACCAGAGCGAAAGGGCACTGGTGCAAACACAGCCTGCTAGTCCGAACAATCCACAAGGTGTATCTGTAATGACATGGTGTAAATCCCCCCAAAAAAGGGACATTTCAATGTGTGCAACAAGCCCAGCTACTGTATGCCAAAAATTAACTGGGACCTCAGGCAGTAGGCGAGAAGCTGGATGTCATGATGCTGTTGAAGTACATATGCCTCCACGGTCCGTGTGGTGCAAAACGAGCTAACGTTTTTCACGGGTACACCAGAGTACTCCGCTGAGTAAACGCTCAGTCTGGGTCCATGAAAGGTGTCTCTCAGGCCTAGTCTAGATTCTTTCAGGTGTCTTTTATCATAGGCTTCCTTAGGTGCATTCGGAGACATTGCCTTTCTGACAACCCCCCCTCCCCCATAATACAAGGGAGCAGTAAAGTCTCCCCTCCCAGCACGCACTCGTTTAAAGTGAGTTTGTTTAGTGGTTCTATTGCAGCTGTGGCTTCCAGGATTACGGACCGCAGCGGATATCAATCTTGGCATCAGTGAATATCAATCTTGGCATAGGCGGCTGACATTCACTGCTTTCATTGGCAAACTGCCCAAAAGCATTCATGTCCTGGAAGTGTCCTTTCTCATAAGCCTCCACCATTGCTTCACCCAACTGATCCCAAAAGCCTGAGTGAGACCTTGGAGCGTATAGGGCAAGGATATCATATATCGCTTCAAGTGGAACTGTGACAGAACCTACTTTCTTGCAATGATTAGAGGCTCCTCTCCTGATATGCAGAGCATTGTGGTTCGTGGCGTATCTGTACATACACAGCTTGTAAGTTGTTATAGCAGAGTTCGTACCCTGCCGAGCCGAGACCTTGCATGTGGAGCACAGCAAAAGCATCTCATTCGCAATGTCGTTGCCACCCTTGATCTCAGAGAAAAACATAGCATCTATACCCAAAATGGACAGGTGTCCATTTTTCAAGCTAGTCTTCAGCTGCTGCTCATGGATCTGGGTTAAGATGTACCCTAGCACCTTGCAGGCAAAGTTACCCTGTATGTCGACCGCATGGGGACATGTGTCCGGAAGGCAGGACGCAGTGCACAGCTTGTAGACAGCGTTGGTCTCTAGGCAGATCTGTCCGAAGGAAAGCTGGTTCAGAGCTTTCCACCTGTTCTTGTTCATCTGCTTCATGTAACCCCTCAGGTGGGGATAATCCTTCTCATCTGGAATCTCTGTCCACGGAGGGATCCATATGTCAAAGACAAAGTGGCATGCCAACTTCATGGCCTTAGCAAACACAAGCTGGTTAATGCAGAGCGAAACCCTCCGACTGACGACTCCCGTGCACACAATGTGACTACCGTATTATGCTGCAAGGCATGCATCCCTGCTGGTGTCGAACCTCACACCGAACTGCATTATCTCGGACTCTGCAATCATGGTCGCTGACTGTATTAGGTTCTGCCTATACAGACACACTGCAGCTATACGGTCCATCTTGAGTTTGACTACTGTGTCCTGTAGCTGATTGGTGCTACGCGTGCGAGTTACATGCTCGGGAAACTCAGATTCCATGATCAGACACCGGTCGGCCCAAGCGTCGCTCACAAAGCCCATTGTATTGGTGTTCCACACAAAGCCGCAGTTGTGGACAGCGTGGTACTTCACAGTGTCCACCATGCCACTGCTCATGTCTCTGGTTACCACATCGCTCTCCAGTACGCTGGTGTCTAACAGGTTCGTGAACGTATTGAGGTTCACTTTGGACTCTTTGTCGACTGATTTAGAGTTCTTCTCGTGTGATGTATGAGCATTGTCTATCATGACTACACACGAGTTCCTCTTCTGCTTGTACTTGAAAGATTGCGGGGTGAAAGACGTCAGAGTCTCTATGCAGCCTTTTTACCGTCCTGAACTGGTAGTTTAGCACGTTGTTTGCATGACTCTTACCTTCACAGGGACCCTAACATTTAAGAGCATAATCCGTTCGATGGTGTACCTGGGAGCGGTGTTGGTGATAATGTAATTGAACGTTGTAGACGCCTGAAACAACCTGCCCACTTCAAGGCTGTCACAGAACAAGTAGCGCACCAATGCTTGGTCGTACACTTTCACCGGATTCAGAGGGTCCGAATGCTCCGGATAGTCATCGTCATTGCCAGGCGCCAGGTATAACGACTCATGTATCTCGGTGAGGTCGTGACCGAGAGACAAGCTCGAATTTCTCATTTTGTAGTCTATCACGTCTGTCAAACCTTGGTATAGTGAGTCTTTCTCACTGAACTGGTGCCTGACAAGGATATTGAACACCATATCCGCTATGCTCTCGAACTGTCTGCGGCCTCTGTACCTGACTTTCATTTCCTTGCTGAGGCGCTCCAGTTTTCCCAGATGAGGTTACAGGTGCGCAAAGTAGTAGCTGTGGTCGTCTTTACTCACAATGAAGGGGTGATGCTCTGAGGCGTAGAAACAAGAATATGAGGTCTGACACTCTCCACTACACGCTCCAATGTGGTCCTTGGTGAGCCTTGTCTTGCAATAACACTGTCCTTTCTTCAGAAAAGATGCGATAGCTTTAGTTCTGCATCTACTCTTTACATCACGTAATACCCTGGCAATGCGGCTCTTGGTAACGGGCATGTGCCTGTGGATCAGAGAGTTGAGAAATAGGTCCGGGTTCTCCCTGTCAATGAGTTTCTCCACAGAGTACCTGAATGCCAAGAGACCTCTGATGTCAACATCCATGCCTCTCGAGGACCTGTTGACCGTGAAACGTTTCAGTCTTTCCACAAATCTCATATCCTCTAGAATGGTCGAGTTGTAGCATGTTTCAACAACCTTCTGTTTCAGCCATTGCATGCTCGTCAGTTTAGACATGATTGCTAGGAACAAGTTCTTTGATTCACCTTTGCTTGCACTGTCTGTGATCCTCCCTATGGAGGTCTCCAGAACATTGAGATTTAGGTCCATTATAGACTCTGGTAAGAAAACCACCTGCCTCCCTGACTGACAGGCTAGGGTGTACATGGAACCCTGTAGTTCCTTCACCTTCTTCCTATCCACCTTGGTAGCATTCAGTGTATCACTGCGGATATTCACCCAGTCAAACATGGAGCCTAGCTCTCCCTTGCTGTCTCTCATCACTATCATAGCATTGTTGATGGATGATGCCTTTTTCCTAACCAATTGCAGTCGCATGAAAGCGTTGAACGCCTCCTCAAAGGCTTCTGTCATCTCATTGTCAGTTGCTTGATGTGGGGATGTGTCGTAATTGGTGTCAGACCTGGCGTCATCTCCTCTGAACACATCCATGTTCACACTCATGTTCATGAGACTGAGCAACTGGGTACTGGACACATCCCCATCCGTATCACCAGAGGCGGCCAGTGTGCTTAACTGGGACTGTACACCGAGGCTAGACGACGGCGTATTTGTTTCACATGGCTCCTCCTTACTCATGTCTAGGATAAAACAGAATAGGCGCGCCGCTGAGCAAAATCCTCTCTGATAGGTGGTGACATACTGCAGAAATCTGTGTTCTCCAGAGTTACTTGGAGAACCTCGCCTTTGCAGCAATATGTCAGGTAAAGGAGAAATTGGAAAGTAGCTCTGTCCTTTGGTGACAACGCTCCGAAAGACAGCTCATCTAATATCCTATCGTGTAGTATGTCAGTGTCAACCGCTAAGAAGAATGCTCTCCTATTTGAAGGCACCTTCACTGTTTTTAACACAGCTGTATTTGCTTGTCTGTGAGGCAAAACATTACAATAGGTTTACACCGTTGTATTTTTCTTAGTGGCCATGCTGTCATAGTGTTGTCTTCTCTGGTCTAACACAATTGAGAGCTCTAGAGCCTACTGCCTAACTCCTTGGCATACATGTTACACTAAACCTCATGTCCTTGACAGGGTACTTCATCTCTGAACAGTGAAGTCAGTTTCTCTGAGTTGGATAAGTCAGCCGTGTTTGGAGACATGAGCACGTGACTGAACCGGACACTTCAGCTCTGAACAGAGAAGTCAGTGTCTCGTATTTGGATAAGTCAGCCCTGTTCGGATACGTGCATTAAAACCTGTTGGATCTCTAGGGGCGCTATTTCATTTTTGGATAAAAAACGTTCCCGTTTTAAGCGCGATATTTTGTCACGAAAAGATGCTCGACTATGCATATTCTTGACAGTTTTAGAAAGAAAACACTCTGAAGTTGCAGAATCTGCAAAGATATTGTCTGTAAGTGCCCCAGAACTCATTCTACAGGCGAAACCAAGATGATGCGTCAACCAGGAAATTAGCAGAATTTCTGAAGCTCTGTTTTCCATGGTCTCCTTATATGGCTGTGATTGCGCAAGGAATGAGCCTACACTTTCTGTCGTTCCCCCAAGGTCTTAGCAGCATTGTGACGTATTTGTAGGCATATCATTGGAAGATTGACCATAAGAGACTACATTTTCCAAGTGTCCGCCTGGTGTCCTGCGTGGAATTCGGTGCGCAATTGCCAGCTGCTTGTACTTTTCCATTTGATAGAGGGGAGAAACCATGCGTCCAAGAACGATATATCAATGAAGAGATATGTGAAAAACACCTTGAGGATTGATTCTAAACAACGTTTGCCATGTTTTCAGTCGATATTATGGAGTTAATTTGGAAAAAAGTTTGCGTTTTGAGGACTGAATTTTCGGGTTTTTTTGGTAGCCAAATGTGATGTATAAAACGGAGCTATTTCTAATACACAAAGAATCTTTTTGGAAAAACTGAGCATCTGCTATCTAACTGAGAGTATCCTCATTGAAAACATCAGAAGTTCTTCAAAGGTAAATGATTTTATTTGAAGGCTTTTATGTTTTTGTTGAAATGTTGCGTGCTGGATGCTAACGCTAATGCTAATGCTAAATGCTATGCTAGCTAGCTACTTTTACACAAATTATTGTTTTCCTATGGTTGAGAAGCATATTTTGAAAATCCGAGATGACAGTGTTGTTTACAAAAGGCTAAGCTTGAGAGATGGCATATTTATTTCATTTCATTTGCGATTTTCATGAATAGTTAACGTTGCGTTATGGTAATGAGCTTGAGTCTGTATTCCTGATACCGGATCCGGGATGGGGAGATCAGAGAGGTTAAACAGGATTTGAACTTGTTTATGGAAAAGTGTTTATTTCTGTATTTCATGGTTGCAGCTTGCTGAAAACTGTCCACAGTGGTCCTATCATCAAGTTTAAACAGTACTGCCAAACATTTTACTTGCAGAGTGCATGAAACTAGATTTACACCTTGTTCATGGAAAAGTATTTATTTCTGTTTTTCATGGTTGCAATTGGTGAAAATTGTACAAAGTATTCCTATCATCTAGTTTAAACAATACTGCAAAATAATTACTTACAGAGTGCATCAAACGTGATTTGAACTTGTTTATGGAAAATTGGTTATTTCTGTAGTTCAATTGCTGCAACTTGCTGAAAATTGTCTATAGTGTCCCTATCATCTAGTTTGAACAGTTCTGTAAAAAATGTACTTCCAAAGTGCAACCAAAAATGATTTAGACCTTGTTTATGGAAAAGTGGTTATTTCTGTAGTTCAATTGCTGCAACTTGCTGAAAATTGTCCCTATCATCTAGTTTGAACAGTTATGTTTTAAACATTGTATCCAGAGTTCATCAAACATGATCTTAGAGCTTGTTTATGGAAAAGTGGTTATATCTGTAGTTCAATTGCTGCAACTTGCTGAAAATTGTCCATAGTGTCCCTATAATCTAGTTTGAACAGTTCTGTAAAAAATGTACTTCCAAAGTGCAACCAAACATGATTTAGACCTTGTTTATGGAAAAGTGGTTATTTCTGTAGTTCAATTGCTGCAACTTGCTGAAAATTGTCCAGTGTCCCTATCATCTGGTTTGAACAGTTATGTTTAAAACATTGTATCCAGAGTGCATCAAACATGATTTTAGACCTTGTTTATGGAAACGTGGTTATTTCTGTAGTTCAATTGCTGCAACTTGCTGAAAATTGTCCAGTGTCCCTATCATCTAGATTGAACAGTTCTGTAAAAAATGTACTTCCAAAGTGCAACCAAACATGATTTAGACCTTGTTTATGGAAAAGTGGTTATTTCTGTAGTTCAATTGCTGCAACTTGCTGAAAATTGGCCCTATCATCTAGTTTGAACAGTTTTGTTTAAAACATTGTATCCAGAGTTCATCAAACACGATTTTAGAGCTTGTTTATGGAAAAGTGGTTATATCTGTAGTTCAATTGCTGCAACTTGCTGAAAATTGTCCACAGTGTCCCTATCTTCTAGTTTGAACAGTTATGTTTAAAACATTGTATCCAGAGTGCATCAAACATGATTTTAGACCTTGTTTATGGAAAATTGGTTATTTCTGTAGTTCAATTGCTGCAACTTGCTGAAAATTGTCCCTATCATCTGGTTTGAACAGTTATGTTTAAAACATTGTATCCAGAGTACATCAAACATGATTTAGACATTGTTTATGGAAAAGTGTTTATTTCTGTATTTCAATTGCTGCAACTTGCTGAAAATTGTCCATATAATCTAGTTTGAACAGATATGTTTAAAACATTGTATCCAGAGTGCATCAAACATGATTTTAGACCTTGTTTATGGAAAAGTGGTTATTTCTGTAGTTCAATTGCTGCAACTCGTCCACAGACGATGCAATCTCAACCACACTGCACACTGCCCTAACCCATCTGGACAAGAGGAATACCTATGTGAGAATGCTGTTCATTGACTACAGCTCGGCATTCAACACCATAGTACCCTCCAAGCTCGTCATCAAGCTCGAGACCCTGGGTCTCGACCCCGCCCTGTGCAACTGGGTACTGGACTTCCTGACGGGCCGCCCCCAGGTGGTGAGGGTAGGCAACAACATCTCCTCCCCGCTGATCCTCAACACTGGGGCCCCACAAGGGTGCGTTCTGAGCCCTCTCCTGTACTCCCTGTTCACCCACGACTGCGTGGCCATGCACGCCTCCAACTCAATCATCAAGTTTGCGGACGACACAACAGTGGTAGGCTTGATTATCAACAACGACGAGACGGCCTACAGGGAGGAGGTGAGGGCCCTCGGAGTGTGGTGTCAGGAAAATAACCTCACACTCAACGTCAACAAAACTAAGGAGATGATTGTGGACTTCAGGAAACAGCAGAGGGAACACCCCCCTATCCACATCGATGGAACAGTAGTGGAGAGGGTAGCAAGTTTTAAGTTCCTCGGCATACACATCACAGACAAACTGAATTGGTCCACTCACACAGACAGCATTGTGAAGAAGGCGCAGCAGCGCCTCTTCAACCTCAGGAGGCTGAAGAAATTTGGCTTGTCACCAAAAGCACTCACAAACTTCTACAGATGCACAATCGAGAGCATCCTGGCGGGCTGTATCACCGCCTGGTACGGCAACTGCTCCGCCCTCAACCGTAAGGCTCTCCAGAGGGTAGTGAGGTCTGCACAATGCATCACCGGGGGCAAACTACCTGCCCTCCAGGACACCTACACCACCCGATGTCACAGGAAGGCCATAAAGATCATCAAGGACATCAACCACCCGAGCCACTGCCTGTTCACCCCGCTATCATCCAGAAGGCGAGGTCAGTACAGGTGCATCAAAGCTGGGACCGAGAGACTGAAAAACAGCTTCTATCTCAAGGCCATCAGACTGTTAAACAGCCACCACTAACATTGAGTGGCTGTCGCCAACACACTGACACTGACTCAACTCCAGCCACTTTAATAATGGGAAATGATGTAAATATATCACTAGCCACTTTAAACAATGCTACCTTATATAATGTTACTTACCCTACATTATTAATCTCATATGCATACATATATACTGTACTCTATATCATCGACTGTATCCTTATGTAATACATGTATCACTAGCCACTTTAACTATGCCACTTTGTTTACATACTCATCTCATATGTATATACTGTACTCGATACCATCTACTGTATCTTGCCTATGCTGCTCTGTACCATCACTCATTCATATATCCTTATGTACATATTCTTTATCCCCTCACACTGTGTACAAGACAGTAGTTTTGGAATTGTTAGTTAGATTACTTGTTGGTTATTACTGCATTGTCGGAACTAGAAGCACAAGCATTTCGCTACACTCGCATTAACATCTGCTAACCATGTGTATGTGACAAATAAAATTTGATTTGATTTGAACTTGCTGAAAACTGCCCCTATCATCTAGTTTGAACAGTTATGTTTAAAACATTGTATCCAGAGTTCATTAAACATGATTTTAGAGCTTGTTTATGGAAAAGTGGTTATATCTGTAGTTCAATTGCTGCAACTTGCTGAAAATTGTCCATAGTGTCCCTATCATCTATTTTGAACAGTTCTGTAAAAAAATGTACTTCCAAAGTGCAACAAACATGATTTAGACCTTGTTTATGGAAAAGTGGTTATTTCTGTAGTTCAATTGCTGCAACTTGCTGAAAATTGTCCAGTGTCCCTATCATCTAGTTTGAACAGTTATGTTTAAAACATTGTATCCAGAGTTCATTAAACATGATTTTAGAGCTTGTTTATGGAAAAGTGGTTATTTCTGTAGTATAATTGCTGCAACTTGCTAAAAATTGTCCATATAATCTAGTTTGAACAGTTATGTTTAAAACATTGTATCCAGAGGGCATCAAACATGATTTTAGACCTTGTTTATGGAAAAGTGGTTATTTCTGTAGTTCAATTGCTGCAACTTGCTGAAAATTGTCCCTATCATCTAGTTTGAACAGTTATGTTTAAAACATTGTATCCAGAGTTCATCAAACATGATTTTAGAGCTTGTTTATGGAAAAGTGGTTATTTCTGTAGTTCAATTGCTGCAACTTGCTGAAAATTGTCCACAGTGTCCCTATCATCTAGTTTGAACAGTTCTGTAAAAAATGTACTTCCAAAGTGCAACCAAACATGATTTAGACCTTGTTTATGGAAAAGTGGTTATTTCTGTAGTTCAATTGCTGCAACTTGCTGAAAATTGTCCCTATCATCTAGTTTGAACAGTTATGTTTAAAACATTGTATCCAGAGTTCATCAAACATGATTTTAGAGCTTGTTTATGGAAAAGTGGTTATTTCTGTAGTTCAATTGCTGCAACTTGCTGAAAATTGTCCACAGTGTCCCTATCATCTAGTTTGAACAGTTCTGTAAAAAATGTACTTCCAAAGTGCAACCAAACATGATTTAGACCTTGTTTATGGAAAAGTGGTTATTTCTGTAGTTCAATTGCTGCAACTTGCTGAAAATTGTCCAGTGTCCCTATCATCTAGTTTGAACAGTTCTGTAAAAAATGTACTTCCAAAGTGCAACCAAACATGATTTAGACCTTGTTTATGGAAAAGTGGTTATTTCTGTAGTTCAATTGCTGCAACTTGCTGAAAATTGTCCCTATCATCTAGTTTGAACAGTTATGTTTAAAACATTGTATCCAGAGTTCATCAAAGATGATTTTAGAGCTTGTTTATGGAAAAGTGGTTATTTCTGTAGTTCAATTGCTGCAACTTGCTGAAAATTGTCCACAGTGTCCCTATCATCTAGTTTGAACAGTTCTGTAAAAAATGTACTTCCAAAGTGCAACCAAACATGATTTAGACCTTGTTTATGGAAAAGTGGTTATTTCTGTAGTTCAATTGCTGCAACTTGCTGAAAATTGTCCAGTGTCCCTATCATCTAGTTTGAACAGTTCTGTAAAAAATGTACTTCCAAAGTGCAACCAAACATGATTTAGACCTTGTTTATGGAAAAGTGGTTATTTCTGTAGTTCAATTGCTGCAACTTGCTGAAAATTGTCCAGTGTCCCTATCATCTAGTTTGAACAGTTTTGTTTAAAACATTGTATCCAGAGTTCATTAAACATGATTTTAGAGCTTGTTTATGGAAAAGTGGTTATATCTGTAGTTCAATTGCTGCAACTTGCTGAAAATTGTCCATAGTGTCCCTATCATCTATTTTGAACAGTTCTGTAAAAAAATGTACTTCCAAAGTGCAACAAACATGATTTAGACCTTGTTTATGGAAAAGTGGCTATTTCTGTAGTTCAATTGCTGCAACTTGCTGAAAATTGTCCAGTGTCCCTATCATCTAGTTTGAACAGTTTTGTTAAAAATGTACTTCCAAAGTGCAACCAAACATGATTTAGACCTTGTTTATGGAAAAGTGGTTATTTCTGTAGTTCAATTGCTGCAACTTGCTGAAAATTGTCCCTATCATCTAGTTTGAACAGTTATGTTTAAAACATTGTATCCAGAGTTCATCAAACATCATTTTAGAGCTTGTTTATGGAAAAGTGGTTATATCTGTAGTTCAATTGCTGCAACTTGCTGAAAATTGTCCATAGTGTCCCTATCATCTATTTTGAACAGTTCTGTAAAAATGTACTTCCAAAGTGCAACCAAACATGATTTAGACCTTGTTTATGGAAAAGTGGTTATTTCTGTAGTTCATTTGCTGCAACTTGCTGAAAATTGTCCAGTGTCCCTATCATCTAGTTTGAACAGTTCTGTAAAAAATGTACTTCCAAAGTGCAACCAAACATGATTTAGACCTTTGTTCATGGAAAAGTGGTTATTTCTGTAGTGCAATTGCTGCAACTTGCTGAAAATTGTCCAGTGTCCCTATCATCTAGTTTGAACAGTTCTGTAAAAAATGTACTTCCAAAGTGCAAACAAACATGATTTAGACCTTGTTTATGGAAAAGTGGTTATTTCTGTAGTTCAATTGCTGCAACTTGCTGAAAATTGTCCAGTGTCCCTATCATCTAGTTTGAACAGTTTTGTTTAAAACATTGTATCCAGAGTTCATTAAACATGATTTTAGAGCTTGTTTATGGAAAAGTGGTTATATCTGTAGTTCAATTGCTGCAACTTGCTGAAAATTGTCCATAGTGTCCCTATCATCTATTTTGAACAGTTCTGTAAAAAAATGTACTTCCAAAGTGCAACAAACATGATTTAGACCTTGTTTATGGAAAAGTGGTTATTTCTGTAGTTCAATTGCTGCAACTTGCTGAAAATTGTCCCTATCATCTAGTTTGAACAGTTATGTTTAAAACATTGTATCCAGAGTTCATCAAACATGATTTTAGAGCTTGTTTATGGAAAAGTGGTTATTTCTGTAGTTCAATTGCTGCAACTTGCTGAAAATTGTCCACAGTGTCCCTATCATCTAGTTTGAACAGTTCTGTAAAAAATGTACTTCCAAAGTGCAACCAAACATGATTTAGACCTTGTTTATGGAAAAGTGGTTATTTCTGTAGTTCAATTGCTGCAACTTGCTGAAAATTGTCCAGTGTCCCTATCATCTAGTTTGAACAGTTCTGTAAAAAATGTACTTCCAAAGTGCAAACAAACATGATTTAGACCTTGTTTATGGAAAAGTGGTTATTTCTGTAGTTCAATTGCTGCAACTTGCTGAAAATTGTCCAGTGTCCCTATCATCTAGTTTGAACAGTTTTGTTTAAAACATTGTATCCAGAGTTCATTAAACATGATTTTAGAGCTTGTTTATGGAAAAGTGGTTATATCTGTAGTTCAATTGCTGCAACTTGCTGAAAATTGTCCATAGTGTCCCTATCATCTATTTTGAACAGTTCTGTAAAAAAATGTACTTCCAAAGTGCAACAAACATGATTTAGACCTTGTTTATGGAAAAGTGGCTATTTCTGTAGTTCAATTGCTGCAACTTGCTGAAAATTGTCCAGTGTCCCTATCATCTAGTTTGAACAGTTTTGTAAAAAATGTACTTCCAAAGTGCAACCAAACATGATTTAGACCTTGTTTATGGAAAAGTGGTTATTTCTGTAGTTCAATTGCTGCAACTTGCTGAAAATTGTCCCTATCATCTAGTTTGAACAGTTATGTTTAAAACATTGTATCCAGAGTTCATCAAACATCATTTTAGAGCTTGTTTATGGAAAAGTGGTTATATCTGTAGTTCAATTGCTGCAACTTGCTGAAAATTGTCCATAGTGTCCCTATCATCTATTTTGAACAGTTCTGTAAAAATGTACTTCCAAAGTGCAACCAAACATGATTTAGACCTTGTTTATGGAAAAGTGGTTATTTCTGTAGTTCAATTGCTGCAACTTGCTGAAAATTGTCCAGTGTCCCTATCATCTAGTTTGAACAGTTCTGTAAAAAATGTACTTCCAAAGTGCAACCAAACATGATTTAGACCTTGTTTATGGAAAAGTGGTTATTTCTGTAGTTCAATTGCTGGAACTTGCTGAAAATTGTCCAGTGTCCCTATCATCTAGTTTGAACAGTTTTGTTTAAAACATTGTATCCAGAGTTCATTAAACATGATTTTAGAGCTTGTTTATGGAAAAGTGGTTATATCTGTAGTTCAATTGCTGCAACTTGCTGAAAATTGTCCATAGTATCCCTATCATCTATTTTGAACAGTCCTGTAAAAAAATTTACTTCCAAAGTGCAACAAACATGATTTAGACCTTGTTTATGGAAAAGTGGTTATTTCTGTAGTTCAATTGCTGCAACTTGCTGAAAATTGTCCAGTGTCCCTATCATCTAGTTTGAACAGTTTTGTTTAAAACATTGTATCCAGAGTTCATTAAACATGATTTTAGAGCTTGTTTATGGAAAAGTGGTTATATCTGTAGTTCAATTGCTGCAACTTGCTGAAAATTGTCCAGTGTCCCTATCATCTAGTTTGAACAGTTTTGTAAAAAATGTACTTCCAAAGTGCAACCAAACATGATTTAGACCTTGTTTATGGAAAAGTGGTTATTTCTGTAGTTCAATTGCTGCAACTTGCTGAAAATTGTCCCTATCATCTAGTTTGAACAGTTATGTTTAAAACATTGTATCCAGAGTTCATCAAACATCATTTTAGAGCTTGTTTATGGAAAAGTGGTTATATCTGTAGTTCAATTGCTGCAACTTGCTGAAAATTGTCCATAGTGTCCCTATCATCTATTTTGAACAGTTCTGTAAAAATGTACTTCCAAAGTGCAACCAAACATGATTTAGACCTTGTTTATGGAAAAGTGGTTATTTCTGTAGTTCAATTGCTGCAACTTGCTGAAAATTGTCCAGTGTCCCTATCATCTAGTTTGAACAGTTCTGTAAAAAATGTACTTCCAAAGTGCAACCAAACATGATTTAGACCTTGTTTATGGAAAAGTGGTTATTTCTGTAGTTCAATTGCTGCAACTTGCTGAAAATTGTCCAGTGTCCCTATCATCTAGTTTGAACAGTTTTGTTTAAAACATTGTATCCAGAGTTCATTAAACATGATTTTAGAGCTTGTTTATGGAAAAGTGGTTATATCTGTAGTTCAATTGCTGCAACTTGCTGAAAATTGTCCAGTGTCCCTATCATCTAGTTTGAACAGTTTTGTTTAAAACATTGTATCCAGAGTTCATTAAACATGATTTTAGAGCTTGTTTATGGAAAAGTGGTTATATCTGTAGTTCAATTGCTGCAACTTGCTGAAAATTGTCCATAGTGTCCCTATCATCTATTTTGAACAGTTCTGTAAAAAAATGTACTTCCAAAGTGCAACAAACATGATTTAGACCTTGTTTATGGAAAAGTGGCTATTTCTGTAGTTCAATTGCTGCAACTTGCTGAAAATTGTCCAGTGTCCCTATCATCTAGTTTGAACAGTTTTGTAAAAAATGTACTTCCAAAGTGCAACCAAACATGATTTAGACCTTGTTTATGGAAAAGTGGTTATTTCTGTAGTTCAATTGCTGCAACTTGCTGAAAATTGTCCCTATCATCTAGTTTGAACAGTTATGTTTAAAACATTGTATCCAGAGTTCATCAAACATCATTTTAGAGCTTGTTTATGGAAAAGTGGTTATATCTGTAGTTCAATTGCTGCAACTTGCTGAAAATTGTCCATAGTGTCCCTATCATCTATTTTGAACAGTTCTGTAAAAAATGTACTTCCAAAGTGCAACAAACATGATTTAGACCTTGTTTATGGAAAAGTGGCTATTTCTGTAGTTCAATTGCTGCAACTTGCTGAAAATTGTCCAGTGTCCCTATCATCTAGTTTGAACAGTTTTGTAAAAAATGTACTTCCAAAGTGCAACCAAACATGATTTAGACCTTGTTTATGGAAAAGTGGTTATTTCTGTAGTTCAATTGCTGCAACTTGCTGAAAATTGTCCCTATCATCTAGTTTGAACAGTTATGTTTAAAACATTGTATCCAGAGTTCATCAAACATCATTTTAGAGCTTGTTTATGGAAAAGTGGTTATATCTGTAGTTCAATTGCTACAACTTGCTGAAAATTGTCCATAGTGTCCCTATCATCTATTTTGAACAGTTCTGTAAAAATGTACTTCCAAAGTGCAACCAAACATGATTTAGACCTTGTTCATGGAAAAGTGGTTATTTCTGTAGTTCAATTGCTGCAACTTGCTGAAAATTGTCCAGTGTCCCTATCATCTAGTTTGAACAGTTCTGTAAAAAATGTACTTCCAAAGTGCAACCAAACATGATTTAGACCTTGTTTATGGAAAAGTGGTTATTTCTGTAGTTCAATTGCTGCAACTTGCTGAAAATTGTCCCTATCATCTAGTTTGAACAGTTATGTTTAAAACATTGTATCCAGAGTTCATCAAACATCATTTTAGAGCTTGTTTATGGAAAAGTGGTTATATCTGTAGTTCAATTGCTACAACTTGCTGAAAATTGTCCATAGTGTCCCTATCATCTATTTTGAACAGTTCTGTAAAAATGTACTTCCAAAGTGCAACCAAACATGATTTAGACCTTGTTCATGGAAAAGTGGTTATTTCTGTAGTTCAATTGCTGCAACTTGCTGAAAATTGTCCAGTGTCCCTATCATCTAGTTTGAACAGTTCTGTAAAAAATGTACTTCCAAAGTGCAACCAAACATGATTTAGACCTTGTTTATGGAAAAGTGGTTATTTCTGTAGTTCAATTGCTGCAACTTGCTGAAAATTGTCCAGTGTCCCTATCATCTAGTTTGAACAGTTCTGTAAAAAATGTACTTCCAAAGTGCAAACAAACATGATTTAGACCTTGTTTATGGAAAAGTGGTTATTTCTGTAGTTCAATTGCTGCAACTTGCTGAAAATTGTCCAGTGTCCCTATCATCTAGTTTGAACAGTTCTGTAAAAAATGTACTTCCAAAGTGCAACCAAACATGATTTAGACCTTGTTTATGGAAAAGTGGTTATTTCTGTAGTTCAATTGCTGCAACTTGCTGAAAATTGTCCCTATCATCTTGTTTGAACAGTTATGTTTAAAACATTGTATCCAGAGTTCATCAAACATGATTTTAGAGCTTGTTTATGGAAAAGTGGTTATTTCTGTAGTTCAATTGCTGCAACTTGCTGAAAATTGTCCAGTGTCCCTATCATCTAGTTTGAACAGTTCTGTAAAAAATGTACTTCCAAAGTGCAACCAAACATGATTTAGACCTTGTTTATGGAAAAGTGGTTATTTCTGTAGTTCAATTGCTGCAACTTGCTGAAAATTGTCCAGTGTCCCTATCATCTAGTTTGAACAGTTCTGTAAAAAATGTACTTCCAAAGTGCAACCAAACATGATTTAGACCTTGTTTATGGAAAAGTGGTTATTTCTGTAGTTCAATTGCTGCAACTTGCTGAAAATTGTCCAGTGTCCCTATCATCTAGTTTGAACAGTTCTGTAAAAAATGTACTTCCAAAGTGCAAACAAACATGATTTAGACCTTGTTTATGGAAAAGTGGTTATTTCTGTAGTTCAATTGCTGCAACTTGCTGAAAATTGTCCCTATCATCTAGTTTGAACAGTTATGTTTAAAACATTGTATCCAGAGTTCATCAAACATCATTTTAGAGCTTGTTTATGGAAAAGTGGTTATATCTGTAGTTCAATTGCTGCAACTTGCTGAAAATTGTCCATAGTGTCCCTATCATCTATTTTGAACAGTTCTGTAAAAATGTACTTCCAAAGTGCAACCAAACATGATTTAGACCTTGTTCATGGAAAAGTGGTTATTTCTGTAGTTCAATTGCTGCAACTTGCTGAAAATTGTCCAGTGTCCCTATCATCTAGTTTGAACAGTTCTGTAAAAAATGTACTTCCAAAGTGCAACCAAACATGATTTAGACCTTGTTTATGGAAAAGTGGTTATTTCTGTAGTTCAATTGCTGCAACTTGCTGAAAATTGTCCAGTGTCCCTATCATCTAGTTTGAACAGTTCTGTAAAAAATGTACTTCCAAAGTGCAACCAAACATGATTTAGACCTTGTTTATGGAAAAGTGGTTATTTCTGTAGTTCAATTGCTGCAACTTGCTGAAAATTGTCCCTATCATCTTGTTTGAACAGTTATGTTTAAAACATTGTATCCAGAGTTCATCAAACATGATTTTAGAGCTTGTTTATGGAAAAGTGGTTATTTCTGTAGTTCAATTGCTGCAACTTGCTGAAAATTGTCCAGTGTCCCTATCATCTAGTTTGAACAGTTCTGTAAAAAATGTACTTCCAAAGTGCAACCAAACATGATTTAGACCTTGTTTATGGAAAAGTGGTTATTTCTGTAGTTCAATTGCTGCAACTTGCTGAAAATTGTCCAGTGTCCCTATCATCTAGTTTGAACAGTTCTGTAAAAAATGTACTTCCAAAGTGCAACCAAACATGATTTAGACCTTGTTTATGGAAAAGTGGTTATTTCTGTAGTTCAATTGCTGCAACTTGCTGAAAATTGTCCCTATCATCTTGTTTGAACAGTTATGTTTAAAACATTGTATCCAGAGTTCATCAAACATGATTTTAGAGCTTGTTTATGGAAAAGTGGTTATTTCTGTAGTTCAATTGCTGCAACTTGCTGAAAATTGTCCAGTGTCCCTATCATCTAGTTTGAACAGTTCTGTAAAAAATGTACTTCCAAAGTGCAACCAAACATGATTTAGACCTTGTTTATGGAAAAGTGGTTATTTCTGTAGTTCAATTGCTGCAACTTGCTGAAAATTGTCCAGTGTCCCTATCATCTAGTTTGAACAGTTCTGTAAAAAATGTACTTCCAAAGTGCAACCAAACATGATTTAGACCTTGTTTATGGAAAAGTGGTTATTTCTGTAGTTCAATTGCTGCAACTTGCTGAAAATTGTCCCTATCATCTAGTTTGAACAGTTCTGTAAAAAATGTACTTCCAAAGTGCAACCAAACATGATTTAGACCTTGTTTATTGGAAAGTGGTTATTTCTGTAGTTCAATTGCTGCAACTTGCTGAAAATTGTCCAGTGTCCCTATCATCTAGTTTGAACAGTTCTGTAAAAAATGTACTTCCAAAGTGCAAACAAACATGATTTAGACCTTGTTTATGGAAAAGTGGTTATTTCTGTAGTTCAATTGCTGCAACTTGCTGAAAATTGTCCAGTGTCCCTATCATCTAGTTTGAACAGTTTTGTTTAAAACATTGTATCCAGAGTTCATTAAACATGATTTTAGAGCTTGTTCATGGAAAAGTGGTTATATCTGTAGTTCAATTGCTGCAACTTGCTGAAAATTGTCCATAGTGTCCCTATCATCTATTTTGAACAGTTCTGTAAAAAAATG
This sequence comes from Oncorhynchus mykiss, assembly GCF_013265735.2. Lineage (NCBI taxonomy): Eukaryota > Metazoa > Chordata > Actinopteri > Salmoniformes > Salmonidae > Oncorhynchus > Oncorhynchus mykiss. The sequence goes on from NC_048573.1 coordinate 32,983,948, forward strand.
TACTTCCAAAGTGCAACAAACATGATTTAGACCTTGTTTATGGAAAAGTGGCTATTTCTGTAGTTCAATTGCTGCAACTTGCTGAAAATTGTCCAGTGTCCCTATCATCTAGTTTGAACAGTTTTGTAAAAAATGTACTTCCAAAGTGCAACCAAACATGATTTAGACCTTGTTTATGGAAAAGTGGTTATTTCTGTAGTTCAATTGCTGCAACTTGCTGAAAATTGTCCCTATCATCTAGTTTGAACAGTTATGTTTAAAACATTGTATCCAGAGTTCATCAAACATCATTTTAGAGCTTGTTTATGGAAAAGTGGTTATATCTGTAGTTCAATTGCTGCAACTTGCTGAAAATTGTCCATAGTGTCCCTATCATCTATTTTGAACAGTTCTGTAAAAATGTACTTCCAAAGTGCAACCAAACATGATTTAGACCTTGTTTATGGAAAAGTGGTTATTTCTGTAGTTCAATTGCTGCAACTTGCTGAAAATTGTCCAGTGTCCCTATCATCTAGTTTGAACAGTTATGTTTAAAACATTGTATCCAGAGTTCATTAAACATGATTTTAGAGCTTGTTTATGGAAAAGTGGTTATTTCTGTAGTATAATTGCTGCAACTTGCTAAAAATTGTCCATATAATCTAGTTTGAACAGTTATGTTTAAAACATTGTATCCAGAGTTCATCAAACATGATTTTAGAGCTTGTTTATGGAAAAGTGGTTATTTCTGTAGTATAATTGCTGCAACTTGCTAAAAATTGTCCATAGTGTCCCTATCATCTAGTTTCAACAGTTCTGTAAAAAATGTACTTCCAAAGTGCAACCAAACATGATTTAGACCTTGTTTATGGAAAAGTGGTTATTTCTGTAGTTCATTTGCTGCAACTTGCTGAAAATTGTCCAGTGTCCCTATAATCTCGTTTGAACAGTTCTGTAAAAAATGTACTTCCAAAGTGCAACCAAACATGATTTAGACCTTTGTTTATGGAAAAGTGGTTATTTCTGTAGTTCAATTGCTGCAACTTGCTGAAAATTGTCCAGTGTCCCTATCATCTAGTTTGAACAGTTCTGTAAAAAATGTACTTCCAAAGTGCAACCAAACATGATTTAGACCTTGTTTATGGAAAAGTGGTTATTTCTGTAGTTCAATTGCTGCAACTTGCTGAAAATTGTCCAGTGTCCCTATCATCTAGTTTGAACAGTTCTGTAAAAAATGTACTTCCAAAGTGCAAACAAACATGATTTAGACCTTGTTTATGGAAAAGTGGTTATTTCTGTAGTTCAATTGCTGCAACTTGCTGAAAATTGTCCCTATCATCTAGTTTGAACAGTTATGTTTAAAACATTGTATCCAGAGTTCATCAAAGATGATTTTAGAGCTTGTTTATGGAAAAGTGGTTATTTCTGTAGTTCAATTGCTGCAACTTGCTGAAAATTGTCCACAGTGTCCCTATCATCTAGTTTGAACAGTTCTGTAAAAAATGTACTTCCAAAGTGCAACCAAACATGATTTAGACCTTGTTTATGGAAAAGTGGTTATTTCTGTAGTTCAATTGCTGCAACTTGCTGAAAATTGTCCAGTGTCCCTATCATCTAGTTTGAACAGTTCTGTAAAAAATGTACTTCCAAAGTGCAAACAAACATGATTTAGACCTTGTTTATGGAAAAGTGGTTATTTCTGTAGTTCAATTGCTGCAACTTGCTGAAAATTGTCCCTATCATCTAGTTTGAACAGTTATGTTTAAAACATTGTATCCAGAGTTCATCAAACATGATTTTAGAGCTTGTTTATGGAAAAGTGGTTATTTCTGTAGTTCAATTGCTGCAACTTGCTGAAAATTGTCCACAGTGTCCCTATCATCTAGTTTGAACAGTTCTGTAAAAAATGTACTTCCAAAGTGCAACCAAACATGATTTAGACCTTGTTTATGGAAAAGTGGTTATTTCTGTAGTTCAATTGCTGCAACTTGCTGAAAATTGTCCAGTGTCCCTATCATCTAGTTTGAACAGTTCTGTAAAAAATGTACTTCCAAAGTGCAACCAAACATGATTTAGACCTTGTTTATGGAAAAGTGGTTATTTCTGTAGTTCAATTGCTGCAACTTGCTGAAAATTGTCCCTATCATCTAGTTTGAACAGTTATGTTTAAAACATTGTATCCAGAGTTCATCAAACATGATTTTAGAGCTTGTTTATGGAAAAGTGGTTATTTCTGTAGTTCAATTGCTGCAACTTGCTGAAAATTGTCCACAGTGTCCCTATCATCTAGTTTGAACAGTTCTGTAAAAAATGTACTTCCAAAGTGCAACCAAACATGATTTAGACCTTGTTTATTGGAAAGTGGTTATTTCTGTAGTTCAATTGCTGCAACTTGCTGAAAATTGTCCAGTGTCCCTATCATCTAGTTTGAACAGTTCTGTAAAAAATGTACTTCCAAAGTGCAAACAAACATGATTTAGACCTTGTTTATGGAAAAGTGGTTATTTCTGTAGTTCAATTGCTGCAACTTGCTGAAAATTGTCCAGTGTCCCTATCATCTAGTTTGAACAGTTTTGTTTAAAACATTGTATCCAGAGTTCATTAAACATGATTTTAGAGCTTGTTCATGGAAAAGTGGTTATATCTGTAGTTCAATTGCTGCAACTTGCTGAAAATTGTCCATAGTGTCCCTATCATCTATTTTGAACAGTTCTGTAAAAAAATGTACTTCCAAAGTGCAACAAACATGATTTAGACCTTGCTTATGGAAAAGTGGCTATTTCTGTAGTTCAATTGCTGCAACTTGCTGAAAATTGTCCAGTGTCCCTATCATCTAGTTTGAACAGTTCTGTAAAAAATGTACTTCCAAAGTGCAACCAAACATGATTTAGACCTTGTTTATGGAAAAGTGGTTATTTCTGTAGTTCAATTGCTGCAACTTGCTGAAAATTGTCCCTATCATCTAGTTTGAACAGTTATGTTTAAAACATTGTATCCAGAGTTCATCAAACATCATTTTAGAGCTTGTTTATGGAAAAGTGGTTATTTCTGTAGTTCAATTGCTGCAACTTGCTGAAAATTGTCCAGTTTCCCTATCATCTAGTTTGAACAGTTCTGTAAAAAATGTACTTCCAAAGTGCAACCAAACATGATTTAGACCTTGTTTATGGAAAAGTGGTTATTTCTGTAGTTCAATTGCTGCAACTTGCTGAAAATTGTCCCTATCATCTAGTTTGAACAGTTATGTTTACAACATTGTATCCAGAGTTCATCAAACATGATTTTAGAGCTTGTTCATGGAAAAGTGGTTATATCTGTAGTTCAATTGCTGCAACTTGCTTAAAATTGTCCATAGTGTCCCTATCATCTATTTTGAACAGTTCTGTAAAAAAATGTACTTCCAAAGTGCAACAAACATGATTTAGACCTTGTTTATGGAAAAGTGGCTATTTCTGTAGTTCAATTGCTGCAACTTGCTGAAAATTGTCCAGTGTCCCTATCATCTAGTTTGAACAGTTCTGTAAAAAATGTACTTCCAAAGTGCAAACAAACATGATTTAGACCTTGTTTATGGAAAAGTGGTTATTTCTGTAGTTCAATTGCTGCAACTTGCTGAAAATTGTCCCTATCATCTAGTTTGAACAGTTATGTTTAAAACATTGTATCCAGAGTTCATCAAAGATGATTTTAGAGCTTGTTTATGGAAAAGTGGTTATTTCTGTAGTTCAATTGCTGCAACTTGCTGAAAATTGTCCACAGTGTCCCTATCATCTAGTTTGAACAGTTCTGTAAAAAATGTACTTCCAAAGTGCAACCAAACATGATTTAGACCTTGTTTATGGAAAAGTGGTTATTTCTGTAGTTCAATTGCTGCAACTTGCTGAAAATTGTCCAGTTTCCCTATCATCTAGTTTGAACAGTTCTGTAAAAAATGTACTTCCAAAGTGCAACCAAACATGATTTAGACCTTGTTTATGGAAAAGTGGTTATTTCTGTAGTTCAATTGCTGCAACTTGCTGAAAATTGTCCAGTGTCCCTATCATCTAGTTTGAACAGTTCTGTAAAAAATGTACTTCCAAAGTGCAAACAAACATGATTTAGACCTTGTTTATGGAAAAGTGGTTATTTCTGTAGTTCAATTGCTGCAACTTGCTGAAAATTGTCCCTATCATCTAGTTTGAACAGTTATGTTTAAAACATTGTATCCAGAGTTCATCAAACATGATTTTAGAGCTTGTTTATGGAAAAGTGGTTATTTCTGTAGTTCAATTTCTGCAACTTGCTGAAAATTGTCCACAGTGTCCCTATCATCTAGTTTGAACAGTTCTGTAAAAAATGTACTTCCAAAGTGCAACCAAACATGATTTAGACCTTGTTTATGGAAAAGTGGTTATTTCTGTAGTTCAATTGCTGCAACTTGCTGAAAATTGTCCAGTGTCCCTATCATCTAGTTTGAACAGTTCTGTAAAAAATGTACTTCCAAAGTGCAAACAAACATGATTTAGACCTTGTTTATGGAAAAGTGGTTATTTCTGTAGTTCAATTGCTGCAACTTGCTGAAAATTGTCCAGTGTCCCTATCATCTAGTTTGAACAGTTTTGTTTAAAACATTGTATCCAGAGTTCATTAAACATGATTTTAGAGCTTGTTCATGGAAAAGTGGTTATATCTGTAGTTCAATTGCTGCAACTTGCTGAAAATTGTCCATAGTGTCCCTATCATCTATTTTGAACAGTTCTGTAAAAAAATGTACTTCCAAAGTGCAACAAACATGATTTAGACCTTGCTTATGGAAAAGTGGCTATTTCTGTAGTTCAATTGCTGCAACTTGCTGAAAATTGTCCAGTGTCCCTATCATCTAGTTTGAACAGTTCTGTAAAAAATGTACTTCCAAAGTGCAACCAAACATGATTTAGACCTTGTTTATGGAAAAGTGGTTATTTCTGTAGTTCAATTGCTGCAACTTGCTGAAAATTGTCCCTATCATCTAGTTTGAACAGTTATGTTTAAAACATTGTATCCAGAGTTCATCAAACATCATTTTAGAGCTTGTTTATGGAAAAGTGGTTATTTCTGTAGTTCAATTGCTGCAACTTGCTGAAAATTGTCCAGTTTCCCTATCATCTAGTTTGAACAGTTCTGTAAAAAATGTACTTCCAAAGTGCAACCAAACATGATTTAGACCTTGTTTATGGAAAAGTGGTTATTTCTGTAGTTCAATTGCTGCAACTTGCTGAAAATTGTCCCTATCATCTAGTTTGAACAGTTATGTTTACAACATTGTATCCAGAGTTCATCAAACATGATTTTAGAGCTTGTTCATGGAAAAGTGGTTATATCTGTAGTTCAATTGCTGCAACTTGCTTAAAATTGTCCATAGTGTCCCTATCATCTATTTTGAACAGTTCTGTAAAAAAATGTACTTCCAAAGTGCAACAAACATGATTTAGACCTTGTTTATGGAAAAGTGGCTATTTCTGTAGTTCAATTGCTGCAACTTGCTGAAAATTGTCCAGTGTCCCTATCATCTAGTTTGAACAGTTCTGTAAAAAATGTACTTCCAAAGTGCAAACAAACATGATTTAGACCTTGTTTATGGAAAAGTGGTTATTTCTGTAGTTCAATTGCTGCAACTTGCTGAAAATTGTCCCTATCATCTAGTTTGAACAGTTATGTTTAAAACATTGTATCCAGAGTTCATCAAAGATGATTTTAGAGCTTGTTTATGGAAAAGTGGTTATTTCTGTAGTTCAATTGCTGCAACTTGCTGAAAATTGTCCACAGTGTCCCTATCATCTAGTTTGAACAGTTCTGTAAAAAATGTACTTCCAAAGTGCAACCAAACATGATTTAGACCTTGTTTATGGAAAAGTGGTTATTTCTGTAGTTCAATTGCTGCAACTTGCTGAAAATTGTCCAGTTTCCCTATCATCTAGTTTGAACAGTTCTGTAAAAAATGTACTTCCAAAGTGCAACCAAACATGATTTAGACCTTGTTTATGGAAAAGTGGTTATTTCTGTAGTTCAATTGCTGCAACTTGCTGAAAATTGTCCAGTGTCCCTATCATCTAGTTTGAACAGTTCTGTAAAAAATGTACTTCCAAAGTGCAAACAAACATGATTTAGACCTTGTTTATGGAAAAGTGGTTATTTCTGTAGTTCAATTGCTGCAACTTGCTGAAAATTGTCCCTATCATCTAGTTTGAACAGTTATGTTTAAAACATTGTATCCAGAGTTCATCAAACATGATTTTAGAGCTTGTTTATGGAAAAGTGGTTATTTCTGTAGTTCAATTGCTGCAACTTGCTGAAAATTGTCCACAGTGTCCCTATCATCTAGTTTGAACAGTTCTGTAAAAAAAGTACTTCCAAAGTGCAACCAAACATGATTTAGACCTTGTTTATTGGAAAGTGGTTATTTCTGTAGTTCAATTGCTGCAACTTGCTGAAAATTGTCCAGTGTCCCTATCATCTAGTTTGAACAGTTCTGTAAAAAATGTACTTCCAAAGTGCAAACAAACATGATTTAGACCTTGTTTATGGAAAAGTGGTTATTTCTGTAGTTCAATTGCTGCAACTTGCTGAAAATTGTCCAGTGTCCCTATCATCTAGTTTGAACAGTTTTGTTTAAAACATTGTATCCAGAGTTCATTAAACATGATTTTAGAGCTTGTTCATGGAAAAGTGGTTATATCTGTAGTTCAATTGCTGCAACTTGCTGAAAATTGTCCATAGTGTCCCTATCATCTATTTTGAACAGTTCTGTAAAAAAATGTACTTCCAAAGTGCAACAAACATGATTTAGACCTTGTTTATGGAAAAGTGGCTATTTCTGTAGTTCAATTGCTGCAACTTGCTGAAAATTGTCCAGTGTCCCTATCATCTAGTTTGAACAGTTCTGTAAAAAAAGTACTTCCAAAGTGCAACCAAACATGATTTAGACCTTGTTTATTGGAAAGTGGTTATTTCTGTAGTTCAATTGCTGCAACTTGCTGAAAATTGTCCAGTGTCCCTATCATCTAGTTTGAACAGTTCTGTAAAAAATGTACTTCCAAAGTGCAAACAAACATGATTTAGACCTTGTTTATGGAAAAGTGGTTATTTCTGTAGTTCAATTGCTGCAACTTGCTGAAAATTGTCCAGTGTCCCTATCATCTAGTTTGAACAGTTTTGTTTAAAACATTGTATCCAGAGTTCATTAAACATGATTTTAGAGCTTGTTCATGGAAAAGTGGTTATATCTGTAGTTCAATTGCTGCAACTTGCTGAAAATTGTCCATAGTGTCCCTATCATCTATTTTGAACAGTTCTGTAAAAAAATGTACTTCCAAAGTGCAACAAACATGATTTAGACCTTGTTTATGGAAAAGTGGCTATTTCTGTAGTTCAATTGCTGCAACTTGCTGAAAATTGTCCAGTGTCCCTATCATCTAGTTTGAACAGTTCTGTAAAAAATGTACTTCCAAAGTGCAACCAAACATGATTTAGACCTTGTTTATGGAAAAGTGGTTATTTCTGTAGTTCAATTGCTGCAACTTGCTGAAAATTGTCCCTATCATCTAGTTTGAACAGTTATGTTTAAAACATTGTATCCAGAGTTCATCAAACATCATTTTAGAGCTTGTTTATGGAAAAGTGGTTATTTCTGTAGTTCAATTGCTGCAACTTGCTGAAAATTGTCCAGTTTCCCTATCATCTAGTTTGAACAGTTCTGTAAAAAATGTACTTCCAAAGTGCAACCAAACATGATTTAGACCTTGTTTATGGAAAAGTGGTTATTTCTGTAGTTCAATTGCTGCAACTTGCTGAAAATTGTCCCTATCATCTAGTTTGAACAGTTATGTTTACAACATTGTATCCAGAGTTCATCAAACATGATTTTAGAGCTTGTTCATGGAAAAGTGGTTATATCTGTAGTTCAATTGCTGCAACTTGCTTAAAATTGTCCATAGTGTCCCTATCATCTATTTTGAACAGTTCTGTAAAAAAATGTACTTCCAAAGTGCAACAAACATGATTTAGACCTTGTTTATGGAAAAGTGGCTATTTCTGTAGTTCAATTGCTGCAACTTGCTGAAAATTGTCCAGTGTCCCTATCATCTAGTTTGAACAGTTCTGTAAAAAATGTACTTCCAAAGTGCAAACAAACATGATTTAGACCTTGTTTATGGAAAAGTGGTTATTTCTGTAGTTCAATTGCTGCAACTTGCTGAAAATTGTCCCTATCATCTAGTTTGAACAGTTATGTTTAAAACATTGTATCCAGAGTTCATCAAAGATGATTTTAGAGCTTGTTTATGGAAAAGTGGTTATTTCTGTAGTTCAATTGCTGCAACTTGCTGAAAATTGTCCACAGTGTCCCTATCATCTAGTTTGAACAGTTCTGTAAAAAATGTACTTCCAAAGTGCAACCAAACATGATTTAGACCTTGTTTATGGAAAAGTGGTTATTTCTGTAGTTCAATTGCTGCAACTTGCTGAAAATTGTCCAGTGTCCCTATCATCTAGTTTGAACAGTTCTGTAAAAAATGTACTTCCAAAGTGCAAACAAACATGATTTAGACCTTGTTTATGGAAAAGTGGTTATTTCTGTAGTTCAATTGCTGCAACTTGCTGAAAATTGTCCCTATCATCTAGTTTGAACAGTTATGTTTAAAACATTGTATCCAGAGTTCATCAAACATGATTTTAGAGCTTGTTTATGGAAAAGTGGTTATTTCTGTAGTTCAATTGCTGCAACTTGCTGAAAATTGTCCACAGTGTCCCTATCATCTAGTTTGAACAGTTCTGTAAAAAATGTACTTCCAAAGTGCAACCAAACATGATTTAGACCTTGTTTATGGAAAAGTGGTTATTTCTGTAGTTCAATTGCTGCAACTTGCTGAAAATTGTCCAGTGTCCCTATCATCTAGTTTGAACAGTTCTGTAAAAAATGTACTTCCAAAGTGCAACCAAACATGATTTATACCTTGTTTATGGAAAAGTGGTTATTTCTGTAGTTCAATTGCTGCAACTTGCTGAAAATTGTCCCTATCATCTAGTTTGAACAGTTATGTTTAAAACATTGTATCCAGAGTTCATCAAACATGATTTTAGAGCTTGTTTATGGAAAAGTGGTTATTTCTGTAGTTCAATTGCTGCAACTTGCTGAAAATTGTCCACAGTGTCCCTATTATCTAGTTTGAACAGTTCTGTAAAAAATGTACTTCCAAAGTGCAACCAAACATGATTTAGACCTTGTTTATTGGAAAGTGGTTATTTCTGTAGTTCAATTGCTGCAACTTGCTGAAAATTGTCCAGTGTCCCTATCATCTAGTTTGAACAGTTCTGTAAAAAATGTACTTCCAAAGTGCAAACAAACATGATTTAGACCTTGTTTATGGAAAAGTGGTTATTTCTGTAGTTCAATTGCTGCAACTTGCTGAAAATTGTCCAGTGTCCCTATCATCTAGTTTGAACAGTTTTGTTTAAAACATTGTATCCAGAGTTCATCAAACATGATTTTAGAGCTTGTTTATGGAAAAGTGGTTATTTCTGTAGTTCAATTGCTGCAACTTGCTGAAAATTGTCCACAGTGTCCCTATCATCTAGTTTGAACAGTTCTGTAAAAAATGTACTTCCAAAGTGCAACCAAACATGATTTAGACCTTGTTTATGGAAAAGTGGTTATTTCTGTAGTTCAATTGCTGCAACTTGCTGAAAATTGTCCAGTGTCCCTATCATCTAGTTTGAACAGTTCTGTAAAAAATGTACTTCCAAAGTGCAACCAAACATGATTTAGACCTTGTTTATGGAAAAGTGGTTATTTCTGTAGTTCAATTGCTGCAACTTGCTGAAAATTGTCCCTATCATCTAGTTTGAACAGTTATGTTTAAAACATTGTATCCAGAGTTCATCAAACATGATTTTAGAGCTTGTTTATGGAAAAGTGGTTATTTCTGTAGTTCAATTGCTGCAACTTGCTGAAAATTGTCCACAGTGTCCCTATCATCTAGTTTGAACAGTTCTGTAAAAAATGTACTTCCAAAGTGCAACCAAACATGATTTAGACCTTGTTTATTGGAAAGTGGTTATTTCTGTAGTTCAATTGCTGCAACTTGCTGAAAATTGTCCAGTGTCCCTATCATCTAGTTTGAACAGTTCTGTAAAAAATGTACTTCCAAAGTGCAAACAAACATGATTTAGACCTTGTTTATGGCAAAGTGGTTATTTCTGTAGTTCAATTGCTGCAACTTGCTGAAAATTGTCCAGTGTCCCTATCATCTAGTTTGAACAGTTTTGTTTAAAACATTGTATCCAGAGTTCATTAAACATGATTTTAGAGCTTGTTCATGGAAAAGTGGTTATATCTGTAGTTCAATTGCTGCAACTTGCTGAAAATTGTCCATAGTGTCCCTATCATCTATTTTGAACAGTTCTGTAAAAAAATGTACTTCCAAAGTGCAACAAACATGATTTAGACCTTGTTTATGGAAAAGTGGCTATTTCTGTAGTTCAATTGCTGCAACTTGCTGAAAATTGTCCAGTGTCCCTATCATCTAGTTTGAACAGTTCTGTAAAAAATGTACTTCCAAAGTGCAACCAAACATGATTTAGACCTTGTTTATGGAAAAGTGGTTATTTCTGTAGTTCAATTGCTGCAACTTGCTGAAAATTGTCCCTATCATCTAGTTTGAACAGTTATGTTTAAAACATTGTATCCAGAGTTCATCAAACATCATTTTAGAGCTTGTTTATGGAAAAGTGGTTATTTCTGTAGTTCAATTGCTGCAACTTGCTGAAAATTGTCCAGTTTCCCTATCATCTAGTTTGAACAGTTCTGTAAAAAATGTACTTCCAAAGTGCAACCAAACATGATTTAGACCTTGTTTATGGAAAAGTGGTTATTTCTGTAGTTCAATTGCTGCAACTTGCTGAAAATTGTCCCTATCATCTAGTTTGAACAGTTATGTTTAAAACATTGTATCCAGAGTTCATCAAACATGATTTTAGAGCTTGTTTATGGAAAAGTGGTTATTTCTGTAGTTCAATTGCTGCAACTTGCTGAAAATTGTCCACAGTGTCCCTATCATCTAGTTTGAACAGTTCTGTAAAAAATGTACTTCCAAAGTGCAACCAAACATGATTTAGACCTTGTTTATGGAAAAGTGGTTATTTCTGTAGTTCAATTGCTGCAACTTGCTGAAAATTGTCCAGTGTCCCTATCATCTAGTTTGAACAGTTCTGTAAAAAATGTACTTCCAAAGTGCAACCAAACATGATTTAGACCTTGTTTATGGAAAAGTGGTTATTTCTGTAGTTCAATTGCTGCAACTTGCTGAAAATTGTCCCTATCATCTAGTTTGAACAGTTATGTTTAAAACATTGTATCCAGAGTTCATCAAACATGATTTTAGAGCTTGTTTATGGAAAAGTGGTTATTTCTGTAGTTCAATTGCTGCAACTTGCTGAAAATTGTCCACAGTGTCCCTATCATCTAGTTTGAACAGTTCTGTAAAAAATGTACTTCCAAAGTGCAACCAAACATGATTTAGACCTTGTTTATTGGAAAGTGGTTATTTCTGTAGTTCAATTGCTGCAACTTGCTGAAAATTGTCCAGTGTCCCTATCATCTAGTTTGAACAGTTCTGTAAAAAATGTACTTCCAAAGTGCAAACAAACATGATTTAGACCTTGTTTATGGAAAAGTGGTTATTTCTGTAGTTCAATTGCTGCAACTTGCTGAAAATTGTCCAGTGTCCCTATCATCTAGTTTGAACAGTTTTGTTTAAAACATTGTATCCAGAGTTCATTAAACATGATTTTAGAGCTTGTTCATGGAAAAGTGGTTATATCTGTAGTTCAATTGCTGCAACTTGCTGAAAATTGTCCATAGTGTCCCTATCATCTATTTTGAACAGTTCTGTAAAAAAATGTACTTCCAAAGTGCAACAAACATGATTTAGACCTTGTTTATGGAAAAGTGGCTATTTCTGTAGTTCAATTGCTGCAACTTGCTGAAAATTGTCCAGTGTCCCTATCATCTAGTTTGAACAGTTCTGTAAAAAATGTACTTCCAAAGTGCAACCAAACATGATTTAGACCTTGTTTATGGAAAAGTGGTTATTTCTGTAGTTCAATTGCTGCAACTTGCTGAAAATTGTCCCTATCATCTAGTTTGAACCGTTATGTTTAAAACATTGTATCCAGAGTTCATCAAAGATTATTTTAGAGCTTGTTTATGGAAAAGTGGTTATTTCTGTAGTTCAATTGCTGCAACTTGCTGAAAATTGTCCACAGTGTCCCTATCATCTAGTTTGAACAGTTCTGTAAAAAATGTACTTCCAAAGTGCAACCAAACATGATTTAGACCTTGTTTATGGAAAAGTGGTTATTTCTGTAGTTCAATTGCTGCAACTTGCTGAAAATTGTCCAGTGTCCCTATCATCTAGTTTGAACAGTTCTGTAAAAAATGTACTTCCAAAGTGCAAACAAACATGATTTAGACCTTGTTTATGGAAAAGTGGTTATTTCTGTAGTTCAATTGCTGCAACTTGCTGAAAATTGTCCCTATCATCTAGTTTGAACAGTTATGTTTAAAACATTGTATCCAGAGTTCATCAAACATGATTTTAGAGCTTGTTTATGGAAAAGTGGTTATTTCTGTAGTTCAATTGCTGCAACTTGCTGAAAATTGTCCACAGTGTCCCTATCATCTAGTTTGAACAGTTCTGTAAAAAATGTACTTCCAAAGTGCAACCAAACATGATTTAGACCTTGTTTATGGAAAAGTGGTTATTTCTGTAGTTCAATTGCTGCAACTTGCTGAAAATTGTCCAGTGTCCCTATCATCTAGTTTGAACAGTTCTGTAAAAAATGTACTTCCAAAGTGCAACCAAACATGATTTAGACCTTGTTTATGGAAAAGTGGTTATTTCTGTAGTTCAATTGCTGCAACTTGCTGAAAATTGTCCCTATCATCTAGTTTGAACAGTTATGTTTAAAACATTGTATCCAGAGTTCATCAAACATGATTTTAGAGCTTGTTTATGGAAAAGTGGTTATTTCTGTAGTTCAATTGCTGCAACTTGCTGAAAATTGTCCACAGTGTCCCTATCATCTAGTTTGAACAGTTCTGTAAAAAATGTACTTCCAAAGTGCAAACAAACATGATTTAGACCTTGTTTATGGAAAAGTGGTTATTTCTGTAGTTCAATTGCTGCAACTTGCTGAAAATTGTCCAGTGTCCCTATCATCTAGTTTGAACAGTTTTGTTTAAAACATTGTATCCAGAGTTCATTAAACATGATTTTAGAGCTTGTTCATGGAAAAGTGGTTATATCTGTAGTTCAATTGCTGCAACTTGCTGAAAATTGTCCATAGTGTCCCTATCATCTATTTTGAACAGTTCTGTAAAAAATGTACTTCCAAAGTGCAACCAAACATGATTTAGACCTTGTTTATGGAAAAGTGGTTATTTCTGTAGTTCAATTGCTGCAACTTGCTGAAAATTGTCCCTATCATCTAGTTTGAACAGTTATGTTTAAAACATTGTATCCAGAGTTCATCAAACATCATTTTAGAGCTTGTTTATGGAAAAGTGGTTATTTCTGTAGTTCAATTGCTGCAACTTGCTGAAAATTGTCCAGTGTCCCTATCATCTAGTTTGAACAGTTCTGTAAAAAATGTACTTCCAAAGTGCAACCAAACATGATTTAGACCTTGTTTATGGAAAAGTGGTTATTTCTGTAGTTCAATTGCTGCAACTTGCTGAAAATTGTCCAGTGTCCCTATCATCTAGTTTGAACAGTTTTGTTTAAAACATTGTATCCAGAGTTCATTAAACATGATTTTAGAGCTTGTTTATGGAAAAGTGGTTATATCTGTAGTTCAATTGCTGCAACTTGTTGAAAATTGTCCATAGTGTCCCTATCATCTATTTTGAACAGTTCTGTAAAAAATGTACTTCCAAAGTGCAACAAACATGATTTAGACCTTGTTTATGGAAAAGTGGTTATTTCTGTAGTGCAATTGCTGCAACTTGCTGAAAATTGTCCAGTGTCCCTATCATCTAGTTTGAACAGTTCTGTAAAAAATGTACTTCCAAAGTGCAAGCAAACATGATTTAGACCTTGTTTATGGAAAAGTGGTTATTTCTGTAGTTCAATTGCTGCAACTTGCTGAAAATTGTCCAGTGTCCCTATCATCTAGTTTGAACAGTTCTGTAAAAAATGTACTTCCAAAGTGCAACCAAACATGATTTAGACCTTGTTTATGGAAAAGTGGTTATTTCTGTAGTTCAATTGCTGCAACTTGCTGAAAATTGTCCAGTGTCCCTATCATCTAGTTTGAACAGTTCTGTAAAAAATGTACTTCCAAAGTGCAACCAAACATGATTTAGACCTTGTTTATGGAAAAGGGGTTATTTCTGTAGTTCAATTGCTGCAACTTGCTGAAAATTGTCCCTATCATCTAGTTTGAACAGTTATGTTTAAAACATTGTATCCAGAGTTCATCAAACATCATTTTAGAGCTTGTTTATGGAAAAGTGGTTATATCTGTAGTTCAATTGCTGCAACTTGCTGAAAATTGTCCATAGTGTCCCTATCATCTATTTTGAACAGTTCTGTAAAAATGTACTTCCAAAGTGCAACCAAACATGATTTAGACCTTGTTCATGGAAAAGTGGTTATTTCTGTAGTTCAATTGCTGCAACTTGCTGAAAATTGTCCAGTGTCCCTATCATCTAGTTTGAACAGTTCTGTAAAAAATGTACTTCCAAAGTGCAACCAAACATGATTTAGACCTTGTTTATGGAAAAGTGGTTATTTCTGTAGTTCAATTGCTGCAACTTGCTGAAAATTGTCCAGTGTCCCTATCATCTAGTTTGAACAGTTCTGTAAAAAATGTACTTCCAAAGTGCAAACAAACATGATTTAGACCTTGTTTATGGAAAAGTGGTTATTTCTGTAGTTCAATTGCTGCAACTTGCTGAAAATTGTCCAGTGTCCCTATCATCTAGTTTGAACAGTTCTGTAAAAAATGTACTTCCAAAGTGCAACCAAACATGATTTAGACCTTGTTTATGGAAAAGTGGTTATTTCTGTAGTTCAATTGCTGCAACTTGCTGAAAATTGTCCCTATCATCTTGTTTGAACAGTTATGTTTAAAACATTGTATCCAGAGTTCATCAAACATGATTTTAGAGCTTGTTTATGGAAAAGTGGTTATTTCTGTAGTTCAATTGCTGCAACTTGCTGAAAATTGTCCCTATCATCTAGTTTGAACAGTTATGTTTAAAACATTGTATCCAGAGTTCATCAAAGATGATTTTAGAGCTTGTTTATGGAAAAGTGGTTATTTCTGTAGTTCAATTGCTGCAACTTGCTGAAAATTGTCCACAGTGTCCCTATCATCTAGTTTGAACAGTTCTGTAAAAAATGTACTTCCAAAGTGCAACCAAACATGATTTAGACCTTGTTTATGGAAAAGTGGTTATTTCTGTAGTTCAATTGCTGCAACTTGCTGAAAATTGTCCAGTGTCCCTATCATCTAGTTTGAACAGTTCTGTAAAAAATGTACTTCCAAAGTGCAACCAAACATGATTTAGACCTTGTTTATGGAAAAGTGGTTATTT
The DNA here is from genome assembly GCF_013265735.2 of Oncorhynchus mykiss. NCBI lineage: Eukaryota > Metazoa > Chordata > Actinopteri > Salmoniformes > Salmonidae > Oncorhynchus > Oncorhynchus mykiss. The sequence goes on from NC_048573.1 coordinate 32,999,543, forward strand.
CTGTAGTTCAATTGCTGCAACTTGCTGAAAATTGTCCCTATCATCTAGTTTGAACAGTTATGTTTAAAACATTGTATCCAGAGTTCATCAAACATCATTTTAGAGCTTGTTTATGGAAAAGTGGTTATATCTGTAGTTCAATTGCTGCAACTTGCTGAAAATTGTCCAGTGTCCCTATCATCTAGTTTGAACAGTTCTGTAAAAAATGTACTTCCAAAGTGCAACCAAACATGATTTAGACCTTGTTTATGGAAAAGTGGTTATTTCTGTAGTTCAATTGCTGCAACTTGCTGAAAATTGTCCAGTGTCCCTATCATCTAGTTTGAACAGTTCTGTAAAAAATGTACTTCCAAAGTGCAAACAAACATGATTTAGACCTTGTTTATGGAAAAGTGGTTATTTCTGTAGTTCAATTGCTGCAACTTGCTGAAAATTGTCCAGTGTCCCTATCATCTAGTTTGAACAGTTCTGTAAAAAATGTACTTCCAAAGTGCAACCAAACATGATTTAGACCTTGTTTATGGAAAAGTGGTTATTTCTGTAGTTCAATTGCTGCAACTTGCTGAAAATTGTCCCTATCATCTTGTTTGAACAGTTATGTTTAAAACATTGTATCCAGAGTTCATCAAACATGATTTTAGAGCTTGTTTATGGAAAAGTGGTTATTTCTGTAGTTCAATTGCTGCAACTTGCTGAAAATTGTCCAGTGTCCCTATCATCTAGTTTGAACAGTTCTGTAAAAAATGTACTTCCAAAGTGCAACCAAACATGATTTAGACCTTGTTTATGGAAAAGTGGTTATTTCTGTAGTTCAATTGCTGCAACTTGCTGAAAATTGTCCAGTGTCCCTATCATCTAGTTTGAACAGTTCTGTAAAAAATGTACTTCCAAAGTGCAACCAAACATGATTTAGACCTTGTTTATGGAAAAGTGGTTATTTCTGTAGTTCAATTGCTGCAACTTGCTGAAAATTGTCCCTATCATCTAGTTTGAACAGTTATGTTTAAAACATTGTATCCAGAGTTCATCAAACATGATTTTAGAGCTTGTTTATGGAAAAGTGGTTATTTCTGTAGTTCAATTGCTGCAACTTGCTGAAAATTGTCCACAGTGTCCCTATCATCTAGTTTGAACAGTTCTGTAAAAAATGTACTTCCAAAGTGCAACCAAACATGATTTAGACCTTGTTTATTGGAAAGTGGTTATTTCTGTAGTTCAATTGCTGCAACTTGCTGAAAATTGTCCAGTGTCCCTATCATCTAGTTTGAACAGTTCTGTAAAAAATGTACTTCCAAAGTGCAAACAAACATGATTTAGACCTTGTTTATGGAAAAGTGGTTATTTCTGTAGTTCAATTGCTGCAACTTGCTGAAAATTGTCCAGTGTCCCTATCATCTAGTTTGAACAGTTTTGTTTAAAACATTGTATCCAGAGTTCATTAAACATGATTTTAGAGCTTGTTCATGGAAAAGTGGTTATATCTGTAGTTCAATTGCTGCAACTTGCTGAAAATTGTCCATAGTGTCCCTATCATCTATTTTGAACAGTTCTGTAAAAAAATGTACTTCCAAAGTGCAACAAACATGATTTAGACCTTGTTTATGGAAAAGTGGCTATTTCTGTAGTTCAATTGCTGCAACTTGCTGAAAATTGTCCAGTGTCCCTATCATCTAGTTTGAACAGTTTTGTAAAAAATGTACTTCCAAAGTGCAACCAAACATGATTTAGACCTTGTTTATGGAAAAGTGGTTATTTCTGTAGTTCAATTGCTGCAACTTGCTGAAAATTGTCCCTATCATCTAGTTTGAACAGTTATGTTTAAAACATTGTATCCAGAGTTCATCAAACATCATTTTAGAGCTTGTTTATGGAAAAGTGGTTATATCTGTAGTTCAATTGCTGCAACTTGCTGAAAATTGTCCATAGTGTCCCTATCATCTATTTTGAACAGTTCTGTAAAAATGTACTTCCAAAGTGCAACCAAACATGATTTAGACCTTGTTTATGGAAAAGTGGTTATTTCTGTAGTTCAATTGCTGCAACTTGCTGAAAATTGTCCAGTGTCCCTATCATCTAGTTTGAACAGTTCTGTAAAAAATGTACTTCCAAAGTGCAACCAAACATGATTTAGACCTTGTTTATGGAAAAGTGGTTATTTCTGTAGTTCAATTGCTGCAACTTGCTGAAAATTGTCCAGTGTCCCTATCATCTAGTTTGAACAGTTCTGTAAAAAATGTACTTCCAAAGTGCAAACAAACATGATTTAGACCTTGTTTATGGAAAAGTGGTTATTTCTGTAGTTCAATTTCTGCAACTTGCTGAAAATTGTCCCTATCATCTAGTTTGAACAGTTATGTTTAAAACATTGTATCCAGAGTTCATCAAAGATGATTTTAGAGCTTGTTTATGGAAAAGTGGTTATTTCTGTAGTTCAATTGCTGCAACTTGCTGAAAATTGTCCACAGTGTCCCTATCATCTAGTTTGAACAGTTCTGTAAAAAATGTACTTCCAAAGTGCAACCAAACATGATTTAGACCTTGTTTATGGAAAAGTGGTTATTTCTGTAGTTCAATTGCTGCAACTTGCTGAAAATTGTCCAGTGTCCCTATCATCTAGTTTGAACAGTTCTGTAAAAAATGTACTTCCAAAGTGCAAACAAACATGATTTAGACCTTGTTTATGGAAAAGTGGTTATTTCTGTAGTTCAATTGCTGCAACTTGCTGAAAATTGTCCCTATCATCTAGTTTGAACAGTTATGTTTAAAACATTGTATCCAGAGTTCATCAAACATGATTTTAGAGCTTGTTTATGGAAAAGTGGTTATTTCTGTAGTTCAATTGCTGCAACTTGCTGAAAATTGTCCACAGTGTCCCTATCATCTAGTTTGAACAGTTCTGTAAAAAATGTACTTCCAAAGTGCAACCAAACATGATTTAGACCTTGTTTATGGAAAAGTGGTTATTTCTGTAGTTCAATTGCTGCAACTTGCTGAAAATTGTCCAGTGTCCCTATCATCTAGTTTGAACAGTTTTGTTTAAAACATTGTATCCAGAGTTCATTAAACATGATTTTAGAGCTTGTTTATGGAAAAGTGGTTATATCTGTAGTTCAATTGCTGCAACTTGCTGAAAATTGTCCATAGTGTCCCTATCATCTATTTTGAACAGTTCTGTAAAAAAATGTACTTCCAAAGTGCAACAAACATGATTTAGACCTTGTTTATGGAAAAGTGGCTATTTCTGTAGTTCAATTGCTGCAACTTGCTGAAAATTGTCCAGTGTCCCTTTCATCTAGTTTGAACAGTTTTGTAAAAAATGTACTTCCAAAGTGCAACCAAACATGATTTAGACCTTGTTTATGGAAAAGTGGTTATTTCTGTAGTTCAATTGCTGCAACTTGCTGAAAATTGTCCCTATCATCTATTTTGAACAGTTCTGTAAAAATGTACTTCCAAAGTGCAACCAAACCTGATTTAGACCTTGTTTATGGAAAAGTGGTTATTTCTGTAGTTCAATTGCTGCAACTTGCTGAAAATTGTCCAGTGTCCCTATCATCTAGTTTGAACAGTTTTGTTTAAAACATTGTATCCAGAGTTCATTAAACATGATTTTAGAGCTTGTTTATGGAAAAGTGGTTATATCTGTAGTTCAATTGCTGCAACTTGTTGAAAATTGTCCATAGTGTCCCTATCATCTATTTTGAACAGTTCTGTAAAAAAATTTACTTCCAAAGTGCAACAAACATGATTTAGACCTTGTTTATGGAAAAGTGGTTATTTCTGTAGTTCAATTGCTGCAACTTGCTGAAAATTGTCCAGTGTCCCTATCATCTAGTTTGAACAGTTATGTTTAAAACATTGTATCCAGAGTTCATTAAACATGATTTTAGAGCTTGTTTATGGAAAAGTGGTTATTTCTGTAGTATAATTGCTGCAACTTGCTAAAAATTGTCCATATAATCTAGTTTGAACAGTTATGTTTAAAACATTGTATCCAGAGGGCATCAAACATGATTTTAGAGCTTGTTTATGGAAAAGTGGTTATTTCTGTAGTATAATTGCTGCAACTTGCTAAAAATTGTCCATAGTGTCCCTATCATCTAGTTTCAACAGTTCTGTAAAAAATGTACTTCCAAAGTGCAACCAAACATGATTTAGACCTTGTTTATGGAAAAGTGGTTATTTCTGTAGTTCATTTGCTGCAACTTGCTGAAAATTGTCCAGTGTCCCTATAATCTCGTTTGAACAGTTCGTTAAAAAATGTACTTCCAAAGTGCAACCAAACATGATTTAGACCTTGTTTATGGAAAAGTGGTTATTTCTGTAGTTCATTTGCTGCAACTTGCTGAAAATTGTCCAGTGTCCCTATAATCTCGTTTGAACAGTTCTGTAAAAAATGTACTTCCAAAGTGCAACCAAACATGATTTAGACCTTTGTTTATGGAAAAGTGGTTATTTCTGTAGTTCAATTGCTGCAACTTGCTGAAAATTGTCCAGTGTCCCTATCATCTAGTTTGAACAGTTCTGTAAAAAATGTACTTCCAAAGTGCAACCAAACATGATTTAGACCTTGTTTATGGAAAAGTGGTTATTGAACAGTTATGTTTAAAACATTGTATCCAGAGTTCATCAAAGATGATTTTAGAGCTTGTTTATGGAAAAGTGGTTATTTCTGTAGTTCAATTGCTGCAACTTGCTGAAAATTGTCCAGTGTCCCTATCATCTAGTTTGAACAGTTCTGTAAAAAATGTACTTCCAAAGTGCAAACAAACATGATTTAGACCTTGTTTATGGAAAAGTGGTTATTTCTGTAGTTCATTTGCTGCAACTTGCTGAAAATTGTCCAGTGTCCCTATAATCTCGTTTGAACAGTTCTGTAAAAAATGTACTTCCAAAGTGCAAACAAACATGATTTAGACCTTGTTTATGGAAAAGTGGTTATTTCTGTAGTTCAATTGCTGCAACTTGCTGAAAATTGTCCCTATCATCTAGTTTGAACAGTTATGTTTAAAACATTGTATCCAGAGTTCATCAAAGATGATTTTAGAGCTTGTTTATGGAAAAGTGGTTATTTCTGTAGTTCAATTGCTGCAACTTGCTGAAAATTGTCCAGTGTCCCTATCATCTAGTTTGAACAGTTCTGTAAAAAATGTACTTCCAAAGTGCAACCAAACATGATTTAGACCTTGTTTATGGAAAAGTGGTTATTTCTGTAGTTCAATTGCTGCAACTTGCTGAAAATTGTCCAGTGTCCCTATCATCTAGTTTGAACAGTTCTGTAAAAAATGTACTTCCAAAGTGCAAACAAACATGATTTAGACCTTGTTTATGGAAAAGTGGTTATTTCTGTAGTTCAATTGCTGCAACTTGCTGAAAATTGTCCCTATCATCTAGTTTGAACAGTTATGTTTAAAACATTGTATCCAGAGTTCATCAAAGATGATTTTAGAGCTTGTTTATGGAAAAGTGGTTATTTCTGTAGTTCAATTGCTGCAACTTGCTGAAAATTGTCCACAGTGTCCCTATCATCTAGTTTGAACAGTTCTGTAAAAAATGTACTTCCAAAGTGCAACCAAACATGATTTAGACCTTGTTTATGGAAAAGTGGTTATTTCTGTAGTTCAATTGCTGCAACTTGCTGAAAATTGTCCAGTGTCCCTATCATCTAGTTTGAACAGTTCTGTAAAAAATGTACTTCCAAAGTGCAACCAAACATGATTTAGACCTTGTTTATGGAAAAGTGGTTATTTCTGTAGTTCAATTGCTGCAACTTGCTGAAAATTGTCCCTATCATCTAGTTTGAACAGTTATGTTTAAAACATTGTATCCAGAGTTCATCAAACATGATTTTAGAGCTTGTTTATGGAAAAGTGGTTATTTCTGTAGTTCAATTGCTGCAACTTGCTGAAAATTGTCCACAGTGTCCCTATCATCTAGTTTGAACAGTTCTGTAAAAAATGTACTTCCAAAGTGCAACCAAACATGATTTAGACCTTGTTTATTGGAAAGTGGTTATTTCTGTAGTTCAATTGCTGCAACTTGCTGAAAATTGTCCAGTGTCCCTATCATCTAGTTTGAACAGTTCTGTAAAAAATGTACTTCCAAAGTGCAAACAAACATGATTTAGACCTTGTTTATGGAAAAGTGGTTATTTCTGTAGTTCAATTGCTGCAACTTGCTGAAAATTGTCCAGTGTCCCTATCATCTAGTTTGAACAGTTTTGTTTAAAACATTGTATCCAGAGTTCATTAAACATGATTTTAGAGCTTGTTCATGGAAAAGTGGTTATATCTGTAGTTCAATTGCTGCAACTTGCTGAAAATTGTCCATAGTGTCCCTATCATCTATTTTGAACAGTTCTGTAAAAAAATGTACTTCCAAAGTGCAACAAACATGATTTAGACCTTGTTTATGGAAAAGTGGCTATTTCTGTAGTTCAATTGCTGCAACTTGCTGAAAATTGTCCAGTGTCCCTATCATCTAGTTTGAACAGTTTTGTAAAAAATGTACTTCCAAAGTGCAACCAAACATGATTTAGACCTTGTTTATGGAAAAGTGGTTATTTCTGTAGTTCAATTGCTGCAACTTGCTGAAAATTGTCCCTATCATCTAGTTTGAACAGTTATGTTTAAAACATTGTATCCAGAGTTCATCAAACATGATTTTAGAGCTTGTTTATGGAAAAGTGGTTATTTCTGTAGTTCAATTGCTGCAACTTGCTGAAAATTGTCCACAGTGTCCCTATCATCTAGTTTGAACAGTTCTGTAAAAAATGTACTTCCAAAGTGCAACCAAACATGATTTAGACCTTGTTTATGGAAAAGTGGTTATTTCTGTAGTTCAATTGCTGCAACTTGCTGAAAATTGTCCAGTGTCCCTATCATCTAGTTTGAACAGTTCTGTAAAAAATGTACTTCCAAAGTGCAACCAAACATGATTTAGACCTTGTTTATGGAAAAGTGGTTATTTCTGTAGTTCAATTGCTGCAACTTGCTGAAAATTGTCCAGTGTCCCTATCATCTAGTTTGAACAGTTTTGTTTAAAACATTGTATCCAGAGTTCATTAAACATGATTTTAGAGCTTGTTTATGGAAAAGTGGTTATATCTGTAGTTCAATTGCTGCAACTTGTTGAAAATTGTCCATAGTGTCCCTATCATCTATTTTGAACAGTTCTGTAAAAAAATGTACTTCCAAAGTGCAACAAACATGATTTAGACCTTGTTTATGGAAAAGTGGTTATTTCTGTAGTTCAATTGCTGCAACTTGCTGAAAATTGTCCAGTGTCCCTATCATCTAGTTTGAACAGTTATGTTTAAAACATTGTATCCAGAGTTCATTAAACATGATTTTAGAGCTTGTTTATGGAAAAGTGGTTATTTCTGTAGTATAATTGCTGCAACTTGCTAAAAATTGTCCATATAATCTAGTTTGAACAGTTATGTTTAAAACATTGTATCCAGAGGGCATCAAACATGATTTTAGAGCTTGTTTATGGAAAAGTGGTTATTTCTGTAGTATAATTGCTGCAACTTGCTAAAAATTGTCCATAGTGTCCCTATCATCTAGTTTGAACAGTTCTGTAAAAAATGTACTTCCAAAGTGCAACCAAACATGATTTAGACCTTGTTTATGGAAAAGTGGTTATTTCTGTAGTTCAATTGCTGCAACTTGCTGAAAATTGTCCAGTGTCCCTATCATCTAGTTTGAACAGTTCTGTAAAAAATGTACTTCCAAAGTGCAACCAAACATGATTTAGACCTTGTTTATGGAAAAGTGGTTATTTCTGTAGTTCAATTGCTGCAACTTGCTGAAAATTGTCCCTATCATCTAGTTTGAACAGTTATGTTTAAAACATTGTATCCAGAGTTCATCAAACATGATTTTAGAGCTTGTTTATGGAAAAGTGGTTATTTCTGTAGTTCAATTGCTGCAACTTGCTGAAAATTGTCCACAGTGTCCCTATCATCTAGTTTGAACAGTTCTGTAAAAAATGTACTTCCAAAGTGCAACCAAACATGATTTAGACCTTGTTTATTGGAAAGTGGTTATTTCTGTAGTTCAATTGCTGCAACTTGCTGAAAATTGTCCAGTGTCCCTATCATCTAGTTTGAACAGTTCTGTAAAAAATGTACTTCCAAAGTGCAAACAAACATGATTTAGACCTTGTTTATGGAAAAGTGGTTATTTCTGTAGTTCAATTGCTGCAACTTGCTGAAAATTGTCCAGTGTCCCTATCATCTAGTTTGAACAGTTTTGTTTAAAACATTGTATCCAGAGTTCATTAAACATGATTTTAGAGCTTGTTCATGGAAAAGTGGTTATATCTGTAGTTCAATTGCTGCAACTTGCTGAAAATTGTCCATAGTGTCCCTATCATCTATTTTGAACAGTTCTGTAAAAAAATGTACTTCCAAAGTGCAACAAACATGATTTAGACCTTGTTTATGGAAAAGTGGCTATTTCTGTAGTTCAATTGCTGCAACTTGCTGAAAATTGTCCAGTGTCCCTATCATCTAGTTTGAACAGTTTTGTTTAAAACATTGTATCCAGAGTTCATTAAACATGATTTTAGAGCTTGTTTATGGAAAAGTGGTTATATCTGTAGTTCAATTGCTGCAACTTGTTGAAAATTGTCCATAGTGTCCCTATCATCTATTTTGAACAGTTCTGTAAAAAAATGTACTTCCAAAGTGCAACAAACATGATTTAGACCTTGTTTATGGAAAAGTGGTTATTTCTGTAGTTCAATTGCTGCAACTTGCTGAAAATTGTCCAGTGTCCCTATCATCTAGTTTGAACAGTTATGTTTAAAACATTGTATCCAGAGTTCATTAAACATGATTTTAGAGCTTGTTTATGGAAAAGTGGTTATTTCTGTAGTATAATTGCTGCAACTTGCTAAAAATTGTCCATATAATCTAGTTTGAACAGTTATGTTTAAAACATTGTATCCAGAGGGCATCAAACATGATTTTAGAGCTTGTTTATGGAAAAGTGGTTATTTCTGTAGTATAATTGCTGCAACTTGCTAAAAATTGTCCATAGTGTCCCTATCATCTAGTTTCAACAGTTCTGTAAAAAATGTACTTCCAAAGTGCAACCAAACATGATTTAGACCTTGTTTATGGAAAAGTGGTTATTTCTGTAGTTCATTTGCTGCAACTTGCTGAAAATTGTCCAGTGTCCCTATAATCTCGTTTGAACAGTTCTGTAAAAAATGTACTTCCAAAGTGCAACCAAACATGATTTAGACCTTGTTTATGGAAAAGTGGTTATTTCTGTAGTTCATTTGCTGCAACTTGCTGAAAATTGTCCAGTGTCCCTATAATCTCGTTTGAACAGTTCTGTAAAAAATGTACTTCCAAAGTGCAACCAAACATGATTTAGACCTTTGTTTATGGAAAAGTGGTTATTTCTGTAGTTCAATTGCTGCAACTTGCTGAAAATTGTCCAGTGTCCCTATCATCTAGTTTGAACAGTTCTGTAAAAAATGTACTTCCAAAGTGCAACCAAACATGATTTAGACCTTGTTTATGGAAAAGTGGTTATTTCTGTAGTTCAATTGCTGCAACTTGCTGAAAATTGTCCAGTGTCCCTATCATCTAGTTTGAACAGTTCTGTAAAAAATGTACTTCCAAAGTGCAAACAAACATGATTTAGACCTTGTTTATGGAAAAGTGGTTATTTCTGTAGTTCAATTGCTGCAACTTGCTGAAAATTGTCCCTATCATCTAGTTTGAACAGTTCTGTAAAAAATGTACTTCCAAAGTGCAACCAAACATGATTTAGACCTTGTTTATGGAAAAGTGGTTATTTCTGTAGTTCAATTGCTGCAACTTGCTGAAAATTGTCCAGTGTCCCTATCATCTAGTTTGAACAGTTCTGTAAAAAATGTACTTCCAAAGTGCAACCAAACATGATTTAGACCTTGTTTATGGAAAAGTGGTTATTTCTGTAGTTCAATTGCTGCAACTTGCTGAAAATTGTCCCTATCATCTAGTTTGAACAGTTATGTTTAAAACATTGTATCCAGAGTTCATCAAACATGATTTTAGAGCTTGTTTATGGAAAAGTGGTTATTTCTGTAGTTCAATTGCTGCAACTTGCTGAAAATTGTCCACAGTGTCCCTATCATCTAGTTTGAACAGTTCTGTAAAAAATGTACTTCCAAAGTGCAACCAAACATGATTTAGACCTTGTTTATTGGAAAGTGGTTATTTCTGTAGTTCAATTGCTGCAACTTGCTGAAAATTGTCCAGTGTCCCTATCATCTAGTTTGAACAGTTCTGTAAAAAATGTACTTCCAAAGTGCAAACAAACATGATTTAGACCTTGTTTATGGCAAAGTGGTTATTTCTGTAGTTCAATTGCTGCAACTTGCTGAAAATTGTCCAGTGTCCCTATCATCTAGTTTGAACAGTTTTGTTTAAAACATTGTATCCAGAGTTCATTAAACATGATTTTAGAGCTTGTTCATGGAAAAGTGGTTATATCTGTAGTTCAATTGCTGCAACTTGCTGAAAATTGTCCATAGTGTCCCTATCATCTATTTTGAACAGTTCTGTAAAAAAATGTACTTCCAAAGTGCAACAAACATGATTTAGACCTTGTTTATGGAAAAGTGGCTATTTCTGTAGTTCAATTGCTGCAACTTGCTGAAAATTGTCCAGTGTCCCTATCATCTAGTTTGAACAGTTTTGTAAAAAATGTACTTCCAAAGTGCAACCAAACATGATTTAGACCTTGTTTATGGAAAAGTGGTTATTTCTGTAGTTCAATTGCTGCAACTTGCTGAAAATTGTCCCTATCATCTAGTTTGAACAGTTATGTTTAAAACATTGTATCCAGAGTTCATCAAACATCATTTTAGAGCTTGTTTATGGAAAAGTGGTTATTTCTGTAGTTCAATTGCTGCAACTTGCTGAAAATTGTCCAGTGTCCCTATCATCTAGTTTGAACAGTTCTGTAAAAAATGTACTTCCAAAGTGCAACCAAACATGATTTAGACCTTGTTTATGGAAAAGTGGTTATTTCTGTAGTTCAATTGCTGCAACTTGCTGAAAATTGTCCAGTGTCCCTATCATCTAGTTTGAACAGTTTTGTTTAAAACATTGTATCCAGAGTTCATTAAACATGATTTTAGAGCTTGTTTATGGAAAAGTGGTTATTTCTGTAGTTCAATTGCTGCAACTTGCTGAAAATTGTCCAGTGTCCCTATCATCTAGTTTGAACAGTTCTGTAAAAAATGTACTTCCAAAGTGCAACCAAACATGATTTAGACCTTGTTTATGGAAAAGTGGTTATTTCTGTAGTTCAATTGCTGCAACTTGCTGAAAATTGTCCAGTGTCCCTATCATCTAGTTTGAACAGTTCTGTAAAAAATGTACTTCCAAAGTGCAAACAAACATGATTTAGACCTTGTTTATGGAAAAGTGGTTATTTCTGTAGTTCAATTGCTGCAACTTGCTGAAAATTGTCCCTATCATCTAGTTTGAACAGTTATGTTTAAAACATTGTATCCAGAGTTCATCAAAGATGATTTTAGAGCTTGTTTATGGAAAAGTGGTTATTTCTGTAGTTCAATTGCTGCAACTTGCTGAAAATTGTCCACAGTGTCCCTATCATCTAGTTTGAACAGTTCTGTAAAAAATGTACTTCCAAAGTGCAACCAAACATGATTTAGACCTTGTTTATGGAAAAGTGGTTATTTCTGTAGTTCAATTGCTGCAACTTGCTGAAAATTGTCCAGTGTCCCTATCATCTAGTTTGAACAGTTCTGTAAAAAATGTACTTCCAAAGTGCAACCAAACATGATTTAGACCTTGTTTATGGAAAAGTGGTTATTTCTGTAGTTCAATTGCTGCAACTTGCTGAAAATTGTCCCTATCATCTAGTTTGAACAGTTATGTTTAAAACATTGTATCCAGAGTTCATCAAACATCATTTTAGAGCTTGTTTATGGAAAAGTGGTTATATCTGTAGTTCAATTGCTGCAACTTGCTGAAAATTGTCCATAGTGTCCCTATCATCTATTTTGAACAGTTCTGTAAAAATGTACTTCCAAAGTGCAACCAAACATGATTTAGACCTTGTTCATGGAAAAGTGGTTATTTCTGTAGTTCAATTGCTGCAACTTGCTGAAAATTGTCCAGTGTCCCTATCATCTAGTTTGAACAGTTCTGTAAAAAATGTACTTCCAAAGTGCAAACAAACATGATTTAGACATTGTTTATGGAAAAGTGGTTATTTCTGTAGTTCAATTGCTGCAACTTGCTGAAAATTGTCCAGTGTCCGTATCATCTAGTTTGAACAGTTCTGTAAAAAATGTACTTCCAAAGTGCAACCAAACATGATTTAGACCTTGTTTATGGAAAAGTGGTTATTTCTGTAGTTCAATTGCTGCAACTTGCTGAAAATTGTCCCTATCATCTTGTTTGAACAGTTATGTTTAAAACATTGTATCCAGAGTTCATCAAACATGATTTTAGAGCTTGTTTATGGAAAAGTGGTTATTTCTGTAGTTCAATTGCTGCAACTTGCTGAAAATTGTCCAGTGTCCCTATCATCTAGTTTGAACAGTTCTGTAAAAAATGTACTTCCAAAGTGCAACCAAACATGATTTAGACCTTGTTTATGGAAAAGTGGTTATTTCTGTAGTTCAATTGCTGCAACTTGCTGAAAATTGTCCAGTGTCCCTATCATCTAGTTTGAACAGTTTTGTTTAAAACATTGTATCCAGAGTTCATTAAACATGATTTTAGAGCTTGTTCATGGAAAAGTGGTTATATCTGTAGTTCAATTGCTGCAACTTGCTGAAAATTGTCCATAGTGTCCCTATCATCTATTTTGAACAGTTCTGTAAAAAAAATGTACTTCCAAAGTGCAACAAACATGATTTAGACCTTGTTTATGGAAAAGTGGCTATTTCTGTAGTTCAATTGCTGCAACTTGCTGAAAATGGTCCAGTGTCCCTATCATCTAGTTTGAACAGTTTTGTAAAAAATGTACTTCCAAAGTGCAACCAAACATGATTTAGACCTTGTTTATGGAAAAGTGGTTATTTCTGTAGTTCAATTGCTTGCTGAAAATTGTCCAGTGTCCCTATCATCTAGTTTGAACAGTTTTGTTTAAAACATTGTATCCAGAGTTCATTAAACATGATTTTTAGAGCTTGTTTATGGAAAAGTGGTTATATCTGTAGTTCAATTGCTGCAACTTGTTGAAAATTGTCCATAGTGTCCCTATCATCTATTTTGAACAGTTCTGTAAAAAAATGTACTTCCAAAGTGCAACAAACATGATTTAGACCTTGTTTATGGAAAAGTGGTTATTTCTGTAGTTCAATTGCTGCAACTTGCTGAAAATTGTCCAGTGTCCCTATCATCTAGTTTGAACAGTTATGTTTAAAACATTGTATCCAGAGTTCATTAAACATGATTTTAGAGCTTGTTTATGGAAAAGTGGTTATTTCTGTAGTATAATTGCTGCAACTTGCTAAAAATTGTCCATATAATCTAGTTTGAACAGTTATGTTTAAAACATTGTATCCAGAGGGCATCAAACATGATTTTAGAGCTTGTTTATGGAAAAGTGGTTATTTCTGTAGTATAATTGCTGCAACTTGCTAAAAATTGTCCATAGTGTCCCTATCATCTAGTTTCAACAGTTCTGTAAAAAATGTACTTCCAAAGTGCAACCAAACATGATTTAGACCTTGTTTATGGAAAAGTGGTTATTTCTGTAGTTCATTTGCTGCAACTTGCTGAAAATTGTCCAGTGTCCCTATAATCTCGTTTGAACAGTTCTGTAAAAAATGTACTTCCAAAGTGCAACCAAACATGATTTAGACCTTTGTTTATGGAAAAGTGGTTATTTCTGTAGTGCAATTGCTGCAACTTGCTGAAAATTGTCCAGTGTCCCTATCATCTAGTTTGAACAGTTCTGTAAAAAATGTACTTCCAAAGTGCAAGCAAACATGATTTAGACCTTGTTTATGGAAAAGTGGTTATTTCTGTAGTTCAATTGCTGCAACTTGCTGAAAATTGTCCAGTGTCCCTATCATCTAGTTTGAACAGTTCTGTAAAAAATGTACTTCCAAAGTGCAACCAAACATGATTTAGACCTTGTTTATGGAAAAGTGGTTATTTCTGTAGTTCAATTGCTGCAACTTGCTGAAAATTGTCCAGTGTCCCTATCATCTAGTTTGAACAGTTCTGTAAAAAATGTACTTCCAAAGTGCAAACAAACATGATTTAGACCTTGTTTATGGAAAAGTGGTTATTTCTGTAGTTCAATTGCTGCAACTTGCTGAAAATTGTCCATATCATCTAGTTTGAACAGTTATGTTTAAAACATTGTATCCAGAGTTCATCAAAGATGATTTTAGAGCTTGTTTATGGAAAAGTGGTTATTTCTGTAGTTCAATTGCTGCAACTTGCTGAAAATTGTCCACAGTGTCCCTATCATCTAGTTTGAACAGTTCTGTAAAAAAATGTACTTCCAAAGTGCAACCAAACATGATTTAGACCTTGTTTATGGAAAAGTGGTTATTTCTGTAGTTCAATTGCTGCAACTTGCTGAAAATTGTCCAGTGTCCCTATCATCTAGTTTGAACAGTTCTGTAAAAAATGTACTTCCAAAGTGGAAACAAACATGATTTAGACCTTGTTTATGGAAAAGTGGTTATTTCTGTAGTTCAATTGCTGCAACTTGCTGAAAATTGTCCCTATCATCTAGTTTGAACAGTTATGTTTAAAATATTGTATCCAGAGTTCATCAAACATGATTTTAGAGCTTGTTTATGGAAAAGTGGTTATTTCTGTAGTTCAATTGCTGCAACTTGCTGAAAATTGTCCACAGTGTCCCTATCATCTAGTTTGAACAGTTCTGTAAAAAATGTACTTCCAAAGTGCAACCAAACATGATTTAGACCTTGTTTATGGAAAAGTGGTTATTTCTGTAGTTCAATTGCTGCAACTTGCTGAAAATTGTCCAGTGTCCCTATCATCTAGTTTGAACAGTTCTGTAAAAAATGTACTTCCAAAGTGCAACCAAACATGATTTAGACCTTGTTTATGGAAAAGTGGTTATTTCTGTAGTTCAATTGCTGCAACTTGCTGAAAATTGTCCAGTGTCCCTATCATCTAGTTTGAACAGTTTTGTTTAAAACATTGTATCCAGAGTTCATTAAACATGATTTTAGAGCTTGTTCATGGAAAAGTGGTTATATCTGTAGTTCAATTGCTGCAACTTGCTGAAAATTGTCCATAGTGTCCCTATCATCTATTTTGAACAGTTCTGTAAAAAAATGTACTTCCAAAGTGCAACAAACATGATTTAGACCTTGTTTATGGAAAAGTGGCTATTTCTGTAGTTCAATTGCTGCAACTTGCTGAAAATTGTCCAGTGTCCCTATCATCTAGTTTGAACAGTTTTGTAAAAAATGTACTTCCAAAGTGCAACCAAACATGATTTAGACCTTGTTTATGGAAAAGTGGTTATTTCTGTAGTTCAATTGCTGCAACTTGCTGAAAATTGTCCCTATCATCTAGTTTGAACAGTTATGTTTAAAACATTGTATCCAGAGTTCATCAAACATCATTTTAGAGCTTGTTTATGGAAAAGTGGTTATTTCTGTAGTTCAATTGCTGCAACTTGCTGAAAATTGTCCAGTGTCCCTATCATCTAGTTTGAACAGTTCTGTAAAAAATGTACTTCCAAAGTGCAACCAAACATGATTTAGACCTTGTTTATGGAAAAGTGGTTATTTCTGTAGTTCAATTGCTGCAACTTGCTGAAAATTGTCCAGTGTCCCTATCATCTAGTTTGAACAGTTCTGTAAAAAATGTACTTCCAAAGTGCAACCAAACATGATTTAGACCTTGTTTATGGAAAAGTGGTTATTTCTGTAGTTCAATTGCTGCAACTTGCTGAAAATTGTCCCTATCATCTAGTTTGAACAGTTATGTTTAAAACATTGTATCCAGAGTTCATCAAACATCATTTTAGAGCTTGTTTATGGAAAAGTGGTTATATCTGTAGTTCAATTGCTGCAACTTGCTGAAAATTGTCCATAGTGTCCCTATCATCTATTTTGAACAGTTCTGTAAAAATGTACTTCCAAAGTGCAACCAAACATGATTTAGACCTTGTTCATGGAAAAGTGGTTATTTCTGTAGTTCAATTGCTGCAACTTGCTGAAAATTGTCCAGTGTCCCTATCATCTAGTTTGAACAGTTCTGTAAAAAATGTACTTCCAAAGTGCAACCAAACATGATTTAGACCTTGTTTATGGAAAAGTGGTTATTTCTGTAGTTCAATTGCTGCAACTTGCTGAAAATTGTCCAGTGTCCCTATCATCTAGTTTGAACAGTTCTGTAAAAAATGTACTTCCAAAGTGCAAACAAACATGATTTAGACATTGTTTATGGAAAAGTGGTTATTTCTGTAGTTCAATTGCTGCAACTTGCTGAAAATTGTCCAGTGTCCGTATCATCTAGTTTGAACAGTTCTGTAAAAAATGTACTTCCAAAGTGCAACCAAACATGATTTAGACCTTGTTTATGGAAAAGTGGTTATTTCTGTAGTTCAATTGCTGCAACTTGCTGAAAATTGTCCCTATCATCTTGTTTGAACAGTTATGTTTAAAACATTGTATCCAGAGTTCATCAAACATGATTTTAGAGCTTGTTTATGGAAAAGTGGTTATTTCTGTAGTTCAATTGCTGCAACTTGCTGAAAATTGTCCAGTGTCCCTATCATCTAGTTTGAACAGTTCTGTAAAAAATGTACTTCCAAAGTGCAACCAAACATGATTTAGACCTTGTTTATGGAAAAGTGGTTATTTCTGTAGTTCAATTGCTGCAACTTGCTGAAAATTGTCCAGTGTCCCTATCATCTAGTTTGAACAGTTCTGTAAAAAATGTACTTCCAAAGTGCAACCAAACATGATTTAGACCTTGTTTATGGAAAAGTGGTTATTTCTGTAGTTCAATTGCTGCAACTTGCTGAAAATTGTCCCTATCATCTAGTTTGAACAGTTATGTTTAAAACATTGTATCCAGAGTTCATCAAACATGATTTTAGAGCTTGTTCATGGAAAAGTGGTTATTTCTGTAGTTCAATTGCTGCAACTTGCTGAAAATTGTCCACAGTGTCCCTATCATCTAGTTTGAACAGTTCTGTAAAAAATGTACTTCCAAAGTGCAACCAAACATGATTTAGACCTTGTTTATTGGAAAGTGGTTATTTCTGTAGTTCAATTGCTGCAACTTGCTGAAAATTGTCCAGTGTCCCTATCATCTAGTTTGAACAGTTCTGTAAAAAATGTACTTCCAAAGTGCAAACAAACATGATTTAGACCTTGTTTATGGAAAAGTGGTTATTTCTGTAGTTCAATTGCTGCAACTTGCTGAAAATTGTCCAGTGTCCCTATCATCTAGTTTGAACAGTTTTGTTTAAAACATTGTATCCAGAGTTCATTAAACATGATTTTAGAGCTTGTTCATGGAAAAGTGGTTATATCTGTAGTTCAATTGCTGCAACTTGCTGAAAATTGTCCATAGTGTCCCTATCATCTATTTTGAACAGTTCTGTAAAAAAAATGTACTTCCAAAGTGCAACAAACATGATTTAGACCTTGTTTATGGAAAAGTGGCTATTTCTGTAGTTCAATTGCTGCAACTTGCTGAAAATGGTCCAGTGTCCCTATCATCTAGTTTGAACAGTTTTGTAAAAAATGTACTTCCAAAGTGCAACCAAACATGATTTAGACCTTGTTTATGGAAAAGTGGTTATTTCTGTAGTTCAATTGCTTGCTGAAAATTGTCCAGTGTCCCTATCATCTAGTTTGAACAGTTTTGTTTAAAACATTGTATCCAGAGTTCATTAAACATGATTTTTAGAGCTTGTTTATGGAAAAGTGGTTATATCTGTAGTTCAATTGCTGCAACTTGTTGAAAATTGTCCATAGTGTCCCTATCATCTATTTTGAACAGTTCTGTAAAAAAATGTACTTCCAAAGTGCAACAAACATGATTTAGACCTTGTTTATGGAAAAGTGGTTATTTCTGTAGTTCAATTGCTGCAACTTGCTGAAAATTGTCCAGTGTCCCTATCATCTAGTTTGAACAGTTATGTTTAAAACATTGTATCCAGAGTTCATTAAACATGATTTTAGAGCTTGTTTATGGAAAAGTGGTTATTTCTGTAGTATAATTGCTGCAACTTGCTAAAAATTGTCCATATAATCTAGTTTGAACAGTTATGTTTAAAACATTGTATCCAGAGGGCATCAAACATGATTTTAGAGCTTGTTTATGGAAAAGTGGTTATTTCTGTAGTATAATTGCTGCAACTTGCTAAAAATTGTCCATAGTGTCCCTATCATCTAGTTTCAACAGTTCTGTAAAAAATGTACTTCCAAAGTGCAACCAAACATGATTTAGACCTTGTTTATGGAAAAGTGGTTATTTCTGTAGTTCATTTGCTGCAACTTGCTGAAAATTGTCCAGTGTCCCTATAATCTCGTTTGAACAGTTCTGTAAAAAATGTACTTCCAAAGTGCAACCAAACATGATTTAGACCTTTGTTTATGGAAAAGTGGTTATTTCTGTAGTGCAATTGCTGCAACTTGCTGAAAATTGTCCAGTGTCCCTATCATCTAGTTTGAACAGTTCTGTAAAAAATGTACTTCCAAAGTGCAAGCAAACATGATTTAGACCTTGTTTATGGAAAAGTGGTTATTTCTGTAGTTCAATTGCTGCAACTTGCTGAAAATTGTCCAGTGTCCCTATCATCTAGTTTGAACAGTTCTGTAAAAAATGTACTTCCAAAGTGCAACCAAACATGATTTAGACCTTGTTTATGGAAAAGTGGTTATTTCTGTAGTTCAATTGCTGCAACTTGCTGAAAATTGTCCAGTGTCCCTATCATCTAGTTTGAACAGTTCTGTAAAAAATGTACTTCCAAAGTGCAAACAAACATGATTTAGACCTTGTTTATGGAAAAGTGGTTATTTCTGTAGTTCAATTGCTGCAACTTGCTGAAAATTGTCCATATCATCTAGTTTGAACAGTTATGTTTAAAACATTGTATCCAGAGTTCATCAAAGATGATTTTAGAGCTTGTTTATGGAAAAGTGGTTATTTCTGTAGTTCAATTGCTGCAACTTGCTGAAAATTGTCCACAGTGTCCCTATCATCTAGTTTGAACAGTTCTGTAAAAAAATGTACTTCCAAAGTGCAACCAAACATGATTTAGACCTTGTTTATGGAAAAGTGGTTATTTCTGTAGTTCAATTGCTGCAACTTGCTGAAAATTGTCCAGTGTCCCTATCATCTAGTTTGAACAGTTCTGTAAAAAATGTACTTCCAAAGTGGAAACAAACATGATTTAGACCTTGTTTATGGAAAAGTGGTTATTTCTGTAGTTCAATTGCTGCAACTTGCTGAAAATTGTCCCTATCATCTAGTTTGAACAGTTATGTTTAAAATATTGTATCCAGAGTTCATCAAACATGATTTTAGAGCTTGTTTATGGAAAAGTGGTTATTTCTGTAGTTCAATTGCTGCAACTTGCTGAAAATTGTCCACAGTGTCCCTATCATCTAGTTTGAACAGTTCTGTAAAAAATGTACTTCCAAAGTGCAACCAAACATGATTTAGACCTTGTTTATGGAAAAGTGGTTATTTCTGTAGTTCAATTGCTGCAACTTGCTGAAAATTGTCCAGTGTCCCTATCATCTAGTTTGAACAGTTCTGTAAAAAATGTACTTCCAAAGTGCAACCAAACATGATTTAGACCTTGTTTATGGAAAAGTGGTTATTTCTGTAGTTCAATTGCTGCAACTTGCTGAAAATTGTCCAGTGTCCCTATCATCTAGTTTGAACAGTTTTGTTTAAAACATTGTATCCAGAGTTCATTAAACATGATTTTAGAGCTTGTTCATGGAAAAGTGGTTATATCTGTAGTTCAATTGCTGCAACTTGCTGAAAATTGTCCATAGTGTCCCTATCATCTATTTTGAACAGTTCTGTAAAAAAATGTACTTCCAAAGTGCAACAAACATGATTTAGACCTTGTTTATGGAAAAGTGGCTATTTCTGTAGTTCAATTGCTGCAACTTGCTGAAAATTGTCCAGTGTCCCTATCATCTAGTTTGAACAGTTTTGTAAAAAATGTACTTCCAAAGTGCAACCAAACATGATTTAGACCTTGTTTATGGAAAAGTGGTTATTTCTGTAGTTCAATTGCTGCAACTTGCTGAAAATTGTCCCTATCATCTAGTTTGAACAGTTATGTTTAAAACATTGTATCCAGAGTTCATCAAACATCATTTTAGAGCTTGTTTATGGAAAAGTGGTTATTTCTGTAGTTCAATTGCTGCAACTTGCTGAAAATTGTCCAGTGTCCCTATCATCTAGTTTGAACAGTTCTGTAAAAAATGTACTTCCAAAGTGCAACCAAACATGATTTAGACCTTGTTTATGGAAAAGTGGTTATTTCTGTAGTTCAATTGCTGCAACTTGCTGAAAATTGTCCAGTGTCCCTATCATCTAGTTTGAACAGTTTTGTTTAAAACATTGTATCCAGAGTTCATTAAACATGATTTTAGAGCTTGTTTATGGAAAAGTGGTTATATCTGTAGTTCAATTGCTGCAACTTGTTGAAAATTGTCCATAGTGTCCCTATCATCTATTTTGAACAGTTCTGTAAAAAAATGTACTTCCAAAGTGCAACAAACATGATTTAGACCTTGTTTATGGAAAAGTGGTTATTTCTGTAGTTCAATTGCTGCAACTTGCTGAAAATTGTCCAGTGTCCCTATCATCTAGTTTGAACAGTTATGTTTAAAACATTGTATCCAGAGTTCATTAAACATGATTTTAGAGCTTGTTTATGGAAAAGTGGTTATTTCTGTAGTATAATTGCTGCAACTTGCTAAAAATTGTCCATATAATCTAGTTTGAACAGTTATGTTTAAAACATTGTATCCAGAGGGCATCAAACATGATTTTAGAGCTTGTTTATGGAAAAGTGGTTATTTCTGTAGTATAATTGCTGCAACTTGCTGAAAATTGTCCAGTGTCCCTATAATCTCGTTTGAACAGTTCTGTAAAAAATGTACTTCCAAAGTGCAACCAAACATGATTTAGACCTTTGTTTATGGAAAAGTGGTTATTTCTGTAGTGCAATTGCTGCAACTTGCTGAAAATTGTCCAGTGTCCCTATCATCTAGTTTGAACAGTTCTGTAAAAAATGTACTTCCAAAGTGCAACCAAACATGATTTAGACCTTGTTTATGGAAAAGTGGTTATTTCTGTAGTTCAATTGCTGCAACTTGCTGAAAATTGTCCAGTGTCCCTATCATCTAGTTTGAACAGTTTTGTAAAAAATGTACTTCCAAAGTGCAACCAAACATGATTTAGACCTTGTTTATGGAAAAGTGGTTATTTCTGTAGTTCAATTGCTGCAACTTGCTGAAAATTGTCCAGTGTCCCTATCATCTAGTTTGAACAGTTCTGTAAAAAATGTACTTCCAAAGTGCAACCAAACATGATTTAGACCTTGTTTATGGAAAAGTGGTTATTTCTGTAGTTCAATTGCTGCAACTTGCTGAAAATTGTCCAGTGTCCCTATCATCTAGTTTGAACAGTTTTGTTTAAAACATTGTATCCAGAGTTCATTAAACATGATTTTAGAGCTTGTTTATGGAAAAGTGGTTATATCTGTAGTTCAATTGCTGCAACTTGCTGAAAATTGTCCATAGTGTCCCTATCATCTATTTTGAACAGTTCTGTAAAAAAATGTACTTCCACAGTGCAACAAACATGATTTAGACCTTGTTTATGGAAAAGTGGTTATTTCTGTAGTTCAATTGCTGCAACTTGCTGAAAATTGTCCAGTGTCCCTATCATCTAGTTTGAACAGTTCTGTAAAAAATGTACTTCCAAAGTGCAACCAAACATGATTTAGACCTTGTTTATGGAAAAGTGGTTATTTCTGTAGTTCAATTGCTGCAACTTGCTGAAAATTGTCCAGTGTCCCTATCATCTAGTTTGAACAGTTCTGTAAAAAATGTACTTCCAAAGTGCAAACAAACATGATTTAGACCTTGTTTATGGAAAAGTGGTTATTTCTGTAGTTCAATTGCTGCAACTTGCTGAAAATTGTCCAGTGTCCCTATCATCTAGTTTGAACAGTTTTGTTTAAAACATTGTATCCAGAGTTCATTAAACATGATTTTAGAGCTTGTTTATGGAAAAGTGGTTATATCTGTAGTTCAATTGCTGCAACTTGCTGAAAATTGTCCATAGTGTCCCTATCATCTATTTTGAACAGTTCTGTAAAAAAATGTACTTCCAAAGTGCAACAAAAATGATTTAGACCTTGTTTATGGAAAAGTGGTTATTTCTGTAGTTCAATTGCTGCAACTTGCTGAAAATTGTCCAGTGTCCCTATCATCTAGTTTGAACAGTTTTGTTTAAAACATTGTATCCAGAGTTCATTAAACATGATTTTAGAGCTTGTTTATGGAAAAGTGGTTATATCTGTAGTTCAATTGCTGCAACTTGCTGAAAATTGTCCATAGTGTCCCTATCATCTATTTTGAACAGTTCTGTAAAAAAATGTACTTCCACAGTGCAACAAACATGATTTAGACCTTGTTTATGGAAAAGTGGTTATTTCTGTAGTTCAATTGCTGCAACTTGCTGAAAATTGTCCAGTGTCCCTATCATCTAGTTTGAACAGTTTTGTTTAAAACATTGTATCCAGAGTTCATTAAACATGATTTTAGAGCTTGTTTATGGAAAAGTGGTTATTTCTGTAGTTCAATTGCTGCAACTTGCTGAAAATTGTCCAGTGTCCCTATCATCTAGTTTGAACAGTTTTGTTTAAAACATTGTATCCAGAGTTCATTAAACATGATTTTAGAGCTTGTTTATGGAAAAGTGGTTATTTCTGTAGTATAATTGCTGCAACTTGCTAAAAATTGTCCATATAATCTAGTTTGAACAGTTATGTTTAAAACATTGTATCCAGAGGGCATCAAACATGATTTTAGAGCTTGTTTATGGAAAAGTGGTTATTTCTGTAGTATAATTGCTGCAACTTGCTAAAAATTGTCCATAGTGTCCCTATCATCTAGTTTCAACAGTTCTGTAAAAAATGTACTTCCAAAGTGCAACCAAACATGATTTAGACCTTGTTTATGGAAAAGTGGTTATTTCTGTAGTTCATTTGCTGCAACTTGCTGAAAATTGTCCAGTGTCCCTATCATCTAGTTTGAACAGTTCTGTAAAAAATGTACTTCCAAAGTGCAAACAAACATGATTTAGACCTTGTTTATGGAAAAGTGGTTATTTCTGTAGTTCAATTGCTGCAACTTGCTGAAAATTGTCCAGTGTCCCTATCATCTAGTTTGAACAGTTCTGTAAAAAATGTACTTCCAAAGTGCAACCAAACATGATTTAGACCTTGTTTATGGAAAAGTGGTTATTTCTGTAGTTCAATTGCTGCAACTTGCTGAAAATTGTCCAGTGTCCCTATCATCTAGTTTGAACAGTTCTGTAAAAAATGTACTTCCAAAGTGCAAACAAACATGATTTAGACCTTGTTTATGGAAAAGTGGTTATTTCTGTAGTTCAATTGCTGCAACTTGCTGAAAATTGTCCAGTGTCCCTATCATCTAGTTTGAACAGTTCTGTAAAACATGTACTTCCAAAGTGCAAACAAACATGATTTAGACCTTGTTTATGGAAAAGTGGTTATTTCTGTAGTTCAATTGCTGCAACTTGCTGAAAATTGTCCAGTGTCCCTATCATCTAGTTTGAACAGTTTTGTTTAAAACATTGTATCCAGAGTTCATTAAACATGATTTTAGAGCTTGTTTATGGAAAAGTGGTTATATCTGTAGTTCAATTGCTGCAACTTGCTGAAAATTGTCCATAGTGTCCCTATCATCTATTTTGAACAGTTCTGTAAAAAAATGTACTTCCAAAGTGCAACAAACATGATTTAGACCTTGTTTATGGAAAAGTGGCTATTTCTGTAGTTCAATTGCTGCAACTTGCTGAAAATTGTCCAGTGTCCCTATCATCTAGTTTGAACAGTTCTGTAAAAAATGTACTTCCAAAGTGCAACCAAACATGATTTAGACCTTGTTTATGGAAAAGTGGTTATTTCTGTAGTTCAATTGCTGCAACTTGCTGAAAATTGTCCAGTGTCCCTATCATCTAGTTTGAACAGTTCTGTAAAACATGTACTTCCAAAGTGCAAACAAACATGATTTAGACCTTGTTTATGGAAAAGTGGTTATTTCTGTAGTTCAATTGCTGCAACTTGCTGAAAATTGTCCAGTGTCCCTATCATCTAGTTTGAACAGTTTTGTTTAAAACATTGTATCCAGAGTTCATTAAACATGATTTTAGAGCTTGTTTATGGAAAAGTGGTTATATCTGTAGTTCAATTGCTGCAACTTGCTGAAAATTGTCCATAGTGTCCCTATCATCTATTTTGAACAGTTCTGTAAAAAATGTACTTCCAAAGTGCAAACAAACATGATTTAGACCTTGTTTATGGAAAAGTGGTTATTTCTGTAGTTCAATTGCTGCAACTTGCTGAAAATTGTCCAGTGTCCCTATCATCTAGTTTGAACAGTTCTGTAAAAAAATGTACTTCCAAAGTGCAACAAACACGATTTAGACCTTGTTTATGGAAAAGTGGCTATTTCTGTAGTTCAATTGCTGCAACTTGCTGAAAATTGTCCAGTGTCCCTATCATCTAGTTTGAACAGTTTTGTAAAAAATGTACTTCCAAAGTGCAACCAAACATGATTTAGACCTTGTTTATGGAAAAGTGGTTATTTCTGTAGTTCAATTGCTGCAACTTGCTGAAAATTGTCCCTATCATCTAGTTTGAACAGTTATGTTTAAAACATTGTATCCAGAGTTCATTAAACATGATTTTAGAGCTTGTTTATGGAAAAGTGGTTATTTCTGTAGTATAATTGCTGCAACTTGCTAAAAATTGTCCATAGTGTCCCTATCATCTAGTTTGAACAGTTCTGTAAAAAATGTACTTCCAAAGTGCAACCAAACATGATTTAGACCTTGTTTATGGAAAAGTGGTTATTTCTGTAGTTCAATTGCTGCAACTTGCTGAAAATTGTCCAGTGTCCCTATCATCTAGTTTGAACAGTTCTGTAAAAAATGTACTTCCAAAGTGCAACCAAACATGATTTAGACCTTGTTTATGGAAAAGTGGTTATTTCTGTAGTTCAATTGCTGCAACTTGCTGAAAATTGTCCCGTGTCCCTATCATCTAGTTTGAACAGTTCTGTAAAAAATGTACTTCCAAAGTGCAAACAAACATGATTTAGACCTTGTTTATGGAAAAGTGGTTATTTCTGTAGTTCAATTGCTGCAACTTGCTGAAAATTGTCCAGTGTCCCTATCATCTAGTTTGAACAGTTATGTTTAAAACATTGTATCCAGAGTTCATTAAACATGATTTTAGAGCTTGTTTATGGAAAAGTGGTTATTTCTGTAGTATAATTGCTGCAACTTGCTAAAAATTGTCCATAGTGTCCCTATCATCTAGTTTGAACAGTTCTGTAAAAAATGTACTTCCAAAGTGCAACCAAACATGATTTAGACCTTGTTTATGGAAAAGTGGTTATTTCTGTAGTTCAATTGCTGCAACTTGCTGAAAATTGTCCAGTGTCCCTATCATCTAGTTTGAACAGTTCTGTAAAAAATGTACTTCCAAAGTGCAAACAAACATGATTTAGACCTTGTTTATGGAAAAGTGGTTATTTCTGTAGTTCAATTGCTGCAACTTGCTGAAAATTGTCCAGTGTCCCTATCATCTAGTTTGAACAGTTTTGTTTAAAACATTGTATCCAGAGTTCATTAAACATGATTTTAGAGCTTGTTTATGGAAAAGTGGTTATATCTGTAGTTCAATTGCTGCAACTTGCTGAAAATTGTCCATAGTGTCCCTATCATCTATTTTGAACAGTTCTGTAAAAAAATGTACTTCCAAAGTGCAACAAACACGATTTAGACCTTGTTTATGGAAAAGTGGCTATTTCTGTAGTTCAATTGCTGCAACTTGCTGAAAATTGTCCAGTGTCCCTATCATCTAGTTTGAACAGTTTTGTAAAAAATGTACTTCCAAAGTGCAACCAAACATGATTTAGACCTTGTTTATGGAAAAGTGGTTATTTCTGTAGTTCAATTGCTGCAACTTGCTGAAAATTGTCCAGTGTCCCTATCATCTAGTTTGAACAGTTTTGTTTAAAACATTGTATCCAGAGTTCATTAAACATGATTTTAGAGCTTGTTTATGGAAAAGTGGTTATTTCTGTAGTTCAATTGCTGCAACTTGCTGAAAATTGTCCAGTGTCCCTATCATCTAGTTTGAACAGTTTTGTTTAAAACATTGTATCCAGAGTTCATTAAACATGATTTTAGAGCTTGTTTATGGAAAAGTGGTTATTTCTGTAGTATAATTGCTGCAACTTGCTAAAAATTGTCCATATAATCTAGTTTGAACAGTTATGTTTAAAACATTGTATCCAGAGGGCATCAAACATGATTTTAGAGCTTGTTTATGGAAAAGTGGTTATTTCTGTAGTATAATTGCTGCAACTTGCTGAAAATTGTCCAGTGTCCCTATCATCTAGTTTCAACAGTTCTGTAAAAAATGTACTTCCAAAGTGCAAACAAACATGATTTAGACCTTGTTTATGGAAAAGTGGTTATTTCTGTAGTTCAATTGCTGCAACTTGCTGAAAATTGTCCAGTGTCCCTATCATCTAGTTTGAACAGTTCTGTAAAAAAATGTACTTCCAAAGTGCAACAAACACGATTTAGACCTTGTTTATGGAAAAGTGGCTATTTCTGTAGTTCAATTGCTGCAACTTGCTGAAAATTGTCCAGTGTCCCTATCATCTAGTTTGAACAGTTTTGTAAAAAATGTACTTCCAAAGTGCAACCAAACATGATTTAGACCTTGTTTATGGAAAAGTGGTTATTTCTGTAGTTCAATTGCTGCAACTTGCTGAAAATTGTCCAGTGTCCCTATCATCTAGTTTGAACAGTTTTGTTTAAAACATTGTATCCAGAGTTCATTAAACATGATTTTAGAGCTTGTTTATGGAAAAGTGGTTATTTCTGTAGTTCAATTGCTGCAACTTGCTGAAAATTGTCCAGTGTCCCTATCATCTAGTTTGAACAGTTTTGTTTAAAACATTGTATCCAGAGTTCATTAAACATGATTTTAGAGCTTGTTTATGGAAAAGTGGTTATTTCTGTAGTATAATTGCTGCAACTTGCTAAAAATTGTCCATATAATCTAGTTTGAACAGTTATGTTTAAAACATTGTATCCAGAGGGCATCAAACATGATTTTAGAGCTTGTTTATGGAAAAGTGGTTATTTCTGTAGTATAATTGCTGCAACTTGCTGAAAATTGTCCAGTGTCCCTATCATCTAGTTTCAACAGTTCTGTAAAAAATGTACTTCCAAAGTGCAAACAAACATGATTTAGACCTTGTTTATGGAAAAGTGGTTATTTCTGTAGTTCAATTGCTGCAACTTGCTGAAAATTGTCCAGTGTCCCTATCATCTAGTTTGAACAGTTCTGTAAAAAATGTACTTCCAAAGTGCAACCAAACATGATTTAGACCTTGTTTATGGAAAAGTGGTTATTTCTGTAGTTCAATTGCTGCAACTTGCTGAAAATTGTCCAGTGTCCCTATCATCTAGTTTGAACAGTTCTGTAAAAAATGTACTTCCAAAGTGCAAACAAACATGATTTAGACCTTGTTTATGGAAAAGTGGTTATTTCTGTAGTTCAATTGCTGCAACTTGCTGAAAATTGTCCAGTGTCCCTATCATCTAGTTTGAACAGTTTTGTTTAAAACATTGTATCCAGAGTTCATTAAACATGATTTTAGAGCTTGTTTATGGAAAAGTGGTTATATCTGTAGTTCAATTGCTGCAACTTGCTGAAAATTGTCCATAGTGTCCCTATCATCTAGTTTGAACAGTTTTGTAAAAAATGTACTTCCAAAGTGCAACCAAACATGATTTAGACCTTGTTTATGGAAAAGTGGTTATTTCTGTAGTTCAATTGCTGCAACTTGCTGAAAATTGTCCAGTGTCCCTATCATCTAGTTTGAACAGTTTTGTTTAAAACATTGTATCCAGAGTTCATTAAACATGATTTTAGAGCTTGTTTATGGAAAAGTGGTTATTTCTGTAGTATAATTGCTGCAACTTGCTAAAAATTGTCCATATAATCTAGTTTGAACAGTTATGTTTAAAACATTGTATCCAGAGGGCATCAAACATGATTTTAGAGCTTGTTTATGCAAAAGTGGTTATTTCTGTAGTATAATTGCTGCAACTTGCTGAAAATTGTCCAGTGTCCCTATCATCTAGTTTGAACAGTTTTGTTTAAAACATTGTATCCAGAGTTCATTAAACATGATTTTAGAGCTTGTTTATGGAAAAGTGGTTTTATCTGTAGTTCAATTGCTGCAACTTGCTGAAAATTGTCCATAGTGTCCCTATCATCTATTTTGAACAGTTCTGTAAAAAAATGTACTTCCAAAGTGCAACAAACACGATTTAGACCTTGTTTATGGAAAAGTGGCTATTTCTGTAGTTCAATTGCTGCAACTTGCTGAAAATTGTCCAGTGTCCCTATCATCTAGTTTGAACAGTTTTGTAAAAAATGTACTTCCAAAGTGCAACCAAACATGATTTAGACCTTGTTTATGGAAAAGTGGTTATTTCTGTAGTTCAATTGCTGCAACTTGCTGAAAATTGTCCCTATCATCTAGTTTGAACAGTTATGTTTAAAACATTGTATCCAGAGTTCATCAAACATCATTTTAGAGCTTGTTTATGGAAAAGTGGTTATATCTGTAGTTCAATTGCTGCAACTTGCTGAAAATTGTCCATAGTGTCCCTATCATCTATTTTGAACAGTTCTGTAAAAATGTACTTCCAAAGTGCAACCAAAAATGATTTAGACCTTGTTTATGGAAAAGTGGTTATTTCTGTAGTTCAATTGCTGCAACTTGCTGAAAATTGTCCAGTGTCCCTATCATCTAGTTTGAACAGTTATGTTTAAAACATTGTATCCAGAGTTCATTAAACATGATTTTAGAGCTTGTTTATGGAAAAGTGGTTATTTCTGTAGTATAATTGCTGCAACTTGCTAAAAATTGTCCATAGTGTCCCTATCATCTAGTTTCAACAGTTCTGTAAAAAATGTACTTCCAAAGTGCAACCAAACATGATTTAGACCTTGTTTATGGAAAAGTGGTTATTTCTGTAGTTCATTTGCTGCAACTTGCTGAAATTTGTCCAGTGTCCCTATCATCTAGTTTGAACAGTTCTGTAAAAAATGTACTTCCAAAGTGCAACCAAACATGATTTAGACCTTTGTTTATGGAAAAGTGGTTATTTCTGTAGTGCAATTGCTGCAACTTGCTGAAAATTGTCCAGTGTCCCTATCATCTAGTTTGAACAGTTCTGTAAAAAATGTACTTCCAAAGTGCAAACAAACATGATTTAGACCTTGTTTATGGAAAAGTGGTTATTTCTGTAGTTCAATTGCTGCAACTTGCTGAAAATTG